>NC_036867.1:1347661-1351381 GCF_002910315.2 Salvelinus sp. IW2-2015
CAAATGCATGCTGGCGAGAAGCACAGAGCAAAGTTATTTCTAAGAGAGCTGCTGGGATGGTAAAATTAAAACTAGTTTGTGATGAATGGATAGTCCAACCCTGCAGCCCCGGTGCTTAACTTGCTCGTTGGTCTATCAAAAACCTGTCGTGTGCTTGCCTTAAACAATGCTAGTGCTGTGTTATTGGCTACCGGTGGTTATGTAGAGAGAGTCCAACATGTCTGTATACTGAAATTAGCATCTGCAAGTTGAAGGCCCTAGGTGTTTCGGGTCAGTTATAGAAGTGAACGAATGTGAAAATGGAGAAACCGAAGGACCAACAAGTTTATTAGTGTATAATAGTTAGGGGTCCTCCCCCTCTCCCACAGGGCCAATGGGTGGCAAACTATTGAGGGCGTGGCCAAAATAAAAACCCTCCCAACCAGCCATTGTTGTGGTCAGCTTCTTCAAAGGTGAGACGTGGGCCAGTCACAACCACCCCTAGCCCCAAATAAACCCTGACCCTTCCCTTCCCTTAGCCCCCAACCCTAGCTTCTAGCCCTAGCCCCTATCTCACCTATCTCCCTGTGTGTGTCTAGGTTTCCCAGGTGATCTATTACTGGGTTCTGTGTACAGACTACAGTAGTTTCTCTGGTCTACTCTGCGAGATTATTAAGACTGTTCTGGAATTCCTAAGGAATATGATGACAGGAGGGTGGTGGCACCTTAATGGGGAGGGGCGGGACATTGTAAGTAACGAATGCTGAGAAGGTGAGCGCAGGTACGGGGAGTTGATATTTAATTTGGAACGGACATGCAACAGGACAGGAACAGCGTCAGAATTGGGAAAAACAAAGACAGACGACAATCAATGCAGCAGCGGGGAACAGAGCTGGGGAACAGAGCTGGGGAACTGACAAATATAGGGGAGGTATTAAACAGGTGATTGAGTCCAGGTGTGTCCAATATCGCTGATGCGCGTGACGAGGGAAGGCAGGTGTGCGTAAATGATGGTGGCAGGAGTGCGTAATGCAGGGCAGCCTGGCGCCCTCGGGCGCCAGGGGGGAAGAGCGGGAGCAGGCATTACACACATGGTAATGGCTGGAGCAGAATTGGTGGAATGATATCAAATACATCCATTAGCCCCATTCCTGCCATTATTATGAGCCGTTCTCCCCTCAGCAGCCTCCACTGCTTGGAATGGACTGCTGTAGTTGGAATGTGAATTTACTTATTTGGAATCCAACACACCTAGGTCTGTTCCATGTCGACTTTGCCTGCATTATTGCCTGCACGCGCTTGTTGCCAGTGATGTCATCTCCATGGTGTCCAGAAGGCCACCGGCGTCGACCTCAGATCAGATGGGCTGTGGCCTGAGAACAAACACAGGCCCACAGACAGACACAGGTCTGTTTTACTATCCTATTTGGGACCAAACATTTGATTCCCATTCAAAATCCTATTTTCCCTATCCTAACACTTAACCTAATCCTAACCTTAACCCCAAACCCCTAAAACTAACTCCTAACCCTACACCTAACCCTAATTCTAACCTTAACTATTAACCTAACTGTAGACTAACCCCTAAACCTTCAATAGCCTTTTCCTTGTGGGGACCTCTGAATTTTCCTTGTTTTACTATCCTTGGAGACTTCTGGTTCCCACAAGGACAGTAAAACCAAACACGCACGCACACACGCACACACACGCTTAGTAACTATAAGTACATTATCTTATGAAATAATTAATATATATTCAATTTGTCTTCTTTTGTTTGTTCATTTGAAGACTATTGGGATGGGGCTTAACTCACTGTGATTTTCCAGTAACAGAACGATAAGAGGAGATGAAAGCCTGAATCAGCAGTTAAATGACAAGACAGCATCTTCTCTCTCTTTTTCTCTCTCTCTCTACCCCTCTCTCTCCAGAATGCACCGAAAGAGGAAACGGTCTCATGACAACAATTTCCTAATCACCTGCCTGGTGCTGGGTGCACTCTGTGACGACTTAGACAGACACACACACTCTGTCATCCCAAGACTTAAGTCATGCTGCAACTTTAGGATATATATTCTGTTGAATATACATACTTGTGCAGTTAATATTTTTCCCTCAAGTTTGTAAAAAGAGCACAGGTAAGAAACATTTCTCTTATAGGTCTCTAGAAAGGTGAAAAAGTATTGTTTAGAAATATATTATGTAACATATTTGAGTGTCTAGAAATTCAAGAGATAAAGTTGATAGCATACTGGTAAGAACTGATTATGAACTGTTGAATATTCAAATAACTTAGTTTTTTAAAAACTTAATATAAAACATGATGCATGCTTGGAACATAGGAATTTAAAGTGACTGTGTGACGTCATGGGATGACATTTGGCTGAATTCCTTTGTCAATGTAGCAAAAGTCGATGTAAACAAACCATATTGAAATAAAGACTAGTCTAGCCTACAGTGGAGTAAGTAGGTCTTTATGTAGTCCTGAAAGGCGTCTGCTTAATAAAATGTATTATTATTATTAAGTGTACAGTATAACATTATGTTTTGGACACTATGAGTTTAGACAGTAGAGACTCACAGTAGGAGAAAGCTGACTCCCAGTTTGGCTGGTTTTTTTGGGTCCTGGACCACTGCTGTCCCCTCCACAGTCCGCACTTACCTTTACTGAGGCAGAGATATACCCTGTCACCACTTTTAGAAAAAAACATGTTATGAGAAAACCGTACTAGCTTTCAGTTCAGGGAGGAAGTCGACTTCTAAATGTCTATGTATGAGGTAAAGTTTGTATGGTTCAGACACCTTAAACACTCACACACAGAAATAAATACTGACTAGAACTGGGAGTTGAGGACTCTGATGGTGCCGTCTCCCCTCAGAGAGTAATCGGCCTGGATGCATTCGCCTTCCTCTCTCCAAAGGATGCTGGAAGTTCGTATCTCATACCACGTGCCCAGGTACATAAGGGTAAGGTGGAAGGGGTTGTTAAAAATGTACGCTTTAAATCACAAAAATCTCTGTGTATGTGTGTGTGTGTGTGTGTTTACCTGCTGCAGGCTGAGTTGGGCTGGACACTGGGGGGGGGGGCATGGACCCCAATGGTATGTCTGGGCGGAGACCAGAGGGAGAAGGAGGAGGATCCAAAATATAGGAAACATTTTTCTTTATGAGAAGAGGAGAGATGGGGGAAAACGGTAAAGCCGTAAGGTATAGTACAGCTGTATGCCAATGAAGTACAGGTAACCTTGAGAACAGGTTAGCTGACTATCTGAAATGCTTTGCTTTACATTCCATCTTTGTTCCTTGACATGCCATTGAAGATTAAAGTCTGCAGGCAGACTACATGACACCTATACAGCTACACTTGTTCTCCAGTTCCCTTCCTCTGAACATGTTTCTATGATGGGGATACTTGTGTGTGTGTGTGTGGTGTGTGGTGTGTGGGTGTGTGTGTGTGGTGTGTGTGTGTGTGTGTGTTGTGTGTGTGTGTGTTGTGTGTGTGTGTGGTGTGTGTGTTGGTGTGTGTTGTGTGTGTGTGTGTGGTGTGCGTGTGCGTGTGTGTGTGGTGTGTTTGTTTGTTTTCCTATGGGAACTGTGACCAACCCTCAGAATACAAAACATACCAGCCTCAATGACCTTCATTACATTGAAAAAAATCTCAAAGCTGCCATGTGAATTAAATAGAAAGCTTTGCTCCTAAATCTCAAAGACGGGTTGTAAAAAAATACAGGTCAAAAATAGTGA
>NC_036867.1:1354976-1362096 GCF_002910315.2 Salvelinus sp. IW2-2015
GAGCGCATGGGGGAAGAACGGTAAAGCCGTAAGGTATAGTACAGCTGTATGCCAATGAAGTACAGGTAACCTTGAGAACAGGTTAGCGTGACTATCTGAAATGCTTTGCTTTACATTCCATCTTTTGTTCCTTGACATGCCATCTGAAGATTAAAGTCTGCAGGCAGACTACATGACACCTATACAGCTACACCTGTCTCTCCAGTTCCCTTCCCTATGAACATGTTTCTATGATGGGGATACTGTGTGTGTGTGGTGTTTGTGTGGTGGTGTGGTGTGTGTGTGTGTGTGTGTGTGTGTGTGTGTGTGTGTGTGTGTGTGTGTGTGTGTGTGGTGTGTGTGTGTGTGTGTGTGTGTGTGTGTGTGTGTGCGTGTGTGCGTGTCTTGTGGTGTGTGTTTGTTTGTTTTCCCTATGGGAACTGTGACCAACCCTCAGAATACAAAACATACCAGCCTCAAGACCTTCATCTTACATTGAAAAAATCTCAAAGCTGCCAGTGTGATTAAATAGAAAGCTTTGCTCCTAAATCTCAAAGACGGGTTGTAAAAAAATACAGGTCAAAAATAGTGTCCAAAACATAATGTTATACTGTACACTTAATAATAATAATACATTTATTTAAGCAGACGCCTTTCAGGACTACATAAAGACCTACTTACTCCACTGTAGGCTAGACTAGTCTTTATTTCAATATGGTTTGTTTACATTGACAAAGAAATTCAGCCAAATGTCATCCCATGAGTCACACAGTCACTTTAAATTCCTATGTTTCAAGCATGCATCATGTTTTATATTAAGTTTTTTAACTAAGTTATTTGAATATTCACACATCATAATCAGTTCTTACCAGATTGCTATCAACTTTCTCTCTTGATTTCTAGACCATCAAATATGTTACATAATATATTTCTAAACAATACTTTTCACCACTAGAGACCTATAAGAGAATGTTTCCTTACCTGTGCTCTTTTTACAAACTTGAGGGAAAAATATAAACACTGCACAAGTATGTATAAATTCACAGGAATATATATCCTAAAGTTGCAGGCATGACTTAAGTCTTGGGATGACAGAGTGTGTGTGTCTGTCTAAGTCGTCACAGAGTGCACCCAGCACCAGGCAGGTGATTAGGAAATTGTTGTCACATGAGACCGTTTCCTCTTTCTCGTGCATTCTGGAGAGAGAGGGGTAGAGAGAGAGAGAGAAAAAAGAGAGAGAAGATGCTGTCTTGTCATTTACTACTTGATTCAGGCCTTTCTCTCCTCCTTCGTTCTGTATGGACAAAATCCACAGTGAGTTAGCCTCATCCCAATAGTCTTCCAAATGAACAAACAAAAGAAACACAAAATGACCAACTATATTACTCCTCTTCTCCCATAAGAAAAATGTTTCCTATATTTTGGATCCTCCTCCTTCTCCCTCTGGTCTCCGCCCAGACATACCATTGGGGTCCATGCCCCACCCCCAGTGTCCAGACCAACTTCAGCCTGCAGCAGGTAAACACACACACACACATACACATACACAGAGATTTTTTGTGATTTAAAGCGTACATTTTTAACAACCCCTCTCCTACCCTTATTAGTACCTGGGCACGTGGTATGAGATAGCGAAACTTCCAGCATCCTTTGAGAGAGGGAAATGCATCCAGGCCGATTACTCTCTGAGGGGAGACGGCACCATCAGAGTCCTCAACTCCCAGTTCTAGTCAGTATTTATTTCTGTGTGTGAGTGTTTAAGTGTGTCTGAACTATATCAAACTTTACCTCATACATAGACATTTAGAAGTCGACTGTCCTCCCTGAACTGAAAGCTAGTACGGTTTTCTCATAGACATGTTTTTTCTAAAAGTGGTGACAGTGTATATCTCTGCCTCCAGTAAAGGTAAGGTGCGGACTGTGGAGGGGACAGCAGTGGTCCAGGACCCAAAAAAACCAGCCAAACTGGGAGTCAGCTTCTCCTACTGGGAGTAGGGGAAATGTGTCGTCACGGCGTTAGCGACAGGGAAGTGGACAACATATAATAACCCTTTTAACGCCTACAACCTAACCGCTGACGCTTAACGATCCATTAGTCGCAGCCGCTTTTGGTCTAACAACTCATCTCTGACGGTTTGATCTAATTGTATTTCTTTAGCACAGCAGCTGCCTGGCGACGTATCTCTACCTTCTCACATCGACAGGGCCAAGAAGCGGCAACCGTCCCACAGGAACCAGGCGTCGTCGACAATAGGAAAATCCTTCACCGTCAGTAAGCTGTACAGCACCGCTCGCACTCACATAGATCAGATACTCAGCAACCACAGTAACGGACTAATATGGAAATGACTGAGAAGAGGGTTGGAGAGGGGGGGGGGGCGCAGAAAGAGGTCGGAGAGGAGTAAGAAAGGAATTAACGACAAGACTCAGAGTGCCAGAACATTATGTTTATCTATATATTAATGTTCTTTCCTCACTCTGAGCTCGGAAGCCCTGAATTCAATCAGGACACTAGAGTACACAGACTGTGCACACGTAAGACATTCCAAGCGTACGAGACTCAATAGTCATGGTAATATAAGTTGTAGAACAGTAGAGAACTCATACGAGTCCTGTAACCAGTTATAGACAGTCAAAGACTCGTGTAATAGAGTTAAAAGAAGTAGAGGCACTCGAATACGAGTCCTGGTAACCAGAGCATTATAGACAGCAAGTTGACTCAGTAGAGACCTCAATAAGCACGATCTTTGGGAATAGAGTAATTATAGACAATAGAGGAACTCAATAGAGTCATGGTAAATATAAGTTATAGACAAAGGAAAACTCAGTAAGAGAACTTGAATAAGTCATGGTAATTTTTTTTTATTTTTTTAATTATTACCTTTATTTATACTAGCAAGTCAGTTAAGGAAACAAATTCTATATTTCAAATGAACGGCTAGGAAACAATGGGTTTACACCTGCCTGTTCAGGGGCAGCACACACAGATTTGTACCTGTCACTGGCGCATTGACATTCGACCTTTTGCCTTACTAGTCAACGCTCTACACCCACAACTAGGCTAACCCTGCCGCCCGGTAATAACTGTCTATAACTACTACCTAACCTTACTTATCTATAAACCTCTATTACCCAACCTCTCCCACTGTGAGCAAGACAAGGAGCTTATCGTCGGACTACAGGAAAGGCGGTCCTGACAGACCCACTCTCACATCGACGCCCAGGCCTGATAGTGGAGCGGAAGTCGGAGAGTTTTGGTGGTCCACATCACCAACAAACTATCATTGGTCCAACACACCACGACAGTATGTAAAGGAAGTGCAACCGACAAACAACACTTTTCCCCCCTTAAGGAGACTGAAAAGATTTGGCAATGGGTCCGCAGATACTCAACAAGTTCCCCTACAAGAGCTGCACCGGTAACCGGAACATGCCAAGTCTAGACCAAAAGCGCTCTTAAGAGCTCTACTCTCAGCCATATAGACTGCTGACCAATAATCAAAATGGCCAACCCGGGGATCTATTACCATTCTGACCCCCCCCACCTCTTTCTTTTTTACACTGGCTATGGCTGCCTACTCGGCCTGTTTATTATCTATGAATAGGCACACTTCACCCATACCTACATGTACAAATTATCAACTAACCTGTACCCCCACATTGACTGGTACTGGCACCCTGACCTCTTTTGAACTGTCACTGTTGGTTAAAAGGCGCTTATAAGTAAGCATTTCACGGTAAGGGTTCTACACTTGTTGTATTCGGCGCATGTGACAAATAAAGTTTGATTTGATCGAGTCATGGTAATAGAGTTATAGACAGTAGAGACTCTGTAGAGTCCCATGGTAATGACTTATAGAGCAGCAGAACTAGTAAGGACTTGATATGGTCATGGTAATATAGTTATAGACAGTAAGACTGATATAGTCATGGTAATAGAGTATAAGACAGTAAAGACTGTGATATAGTCCATGGTAAAGAGTTATAGACAGTAGAGAACTTGATATAGTCATGGTAATATAGTTATAGCCGTAGAGACTTGATATAGTCATGTAATAGAGTTATAGGCAGTAAAGACTTGATATAGTCATTGGTAAAGAGATTATAAGACAGTAAAGACTTGATATAGTCATGATAATATAGTTATAGACAGTAGAGACTTGATATAGTCATGGTAAATGTTATAAGACAGTAGAGACTTGATATAGTCATGATAATAAGTTTATAGACAGTAAAAGACTTGATATAGTCATGGTAAATAGAGTTATAGACAGTAGAGACTTGATTAGTCATGATAATAGAGTTATAGACAGGTAAAGAATTGATATAGTCATGGTAAATATGTTTAAGACAGTAGAGACTTGATATAGTCATGGTAATAGATAGTCTTAAGAAGACAGTAAAGACTTGATATAGTCATGGTAAATAGAGTTATAGACAGTAAGAGACTTGATATAGTCATGGTATAGACTTATAGACAGTAGAGACTGATATAGTCAGTACAGTTATAGAGTAAGACTTGATATAGTCATGATAATATAGTTATAGACAGTAGAGACTTGATAAAGTCATGGTAAAGAGTTATAGACAGTAGAGACTCACAGTAGGAGAAGCTGACTCCCAGTTTGGCTGGTTTTTTGGGTCCTGGACCACTGCTGTCCCCTCCACAGTCCGCACCTTACCTTTACTGGAGGCAGAGATATACACTGTCACCACTTTTTAGAAAAAACATGTCTATGAGAAAACATACTAGCTTTCAGTTCAGGGAGGACAGTCGACTTCTAAATGTCTATGTATGAGGTAAAGTTTGACATAGTTCAGACACACTTAAACACTCACACACAGAAAAAATACTGACTAGAACTGGGAGTTGAGGACTCTGATGGTGCCGTCTCCCCTCAGAGTGTAATCGGCCTGGATGCATTTCCTCTCTCAAAGAATGCTGGAAGTTTCGCTATCTCATACCACGTGCCCAGGTACTAATAAGGGTAGGAGAGGGGTTGTTAAAAATGTACGCTTTAAAATCACAAAAAAGCTCTGTGTTGTGTTGGTCTGTGTGTGTGTGTGTGTGTGTGTGTTACCTGCTGCAGGCTGAAGTTGGGCTGGACACGGGGGTGGGCATGGACCCCAATGGTAGTCTGGGCGGAGACAAGAGGGAGAAGGAGGAGGATCCAAAATATAAGGAAACATTTTTCTTATGGGAGAAGAGGAGAGATGGGGGAAGAACGGTAAAGCCGTAAGGTATAGTACAGCTGTATGCCAATGAAGTACAGGTAACCTTGAGAACAGGTTAGCGTGACTATCTGAAATGCTTTGCTTTACATTCCATCTTTTGTCCCTTGACATGCCATCTGAACGATTAAAGTCTGCAGGCAGACTACATGACACCTATACAGCTACACCTGTTTTCCTTCCCGTTCCTATCTGATGAACATGATGATGGGGATGTGTGTGTGTGTGTGTGTGTGTGTGTGTGTGTGTGTGTGTGTGCGTGGTGCGTGTGCGTGCGTGCGTGTGCGTGCGTGCGTGCGTGCTGTGTGGTGTTTGTTCCCTATTGGATACTGTGACCAACCCTCAGAATACAAACATACCAGCCTCAATGACTTCATCTACATTGAAAAATATCTCAACGGCCAGCTGTGATTAATAGAAAGCTTTGCTCCTAAATCTAAAAGTTGTAAAAAAAATACAGCGGTCAAAACATAGTGTCAAAACATATGTTATACTGTACACTTAATAATAATAATACCATTTTATTAAGCAGAGCCTTTCAGGACTACATAAACCATGTAATATCAGAAGAATATATTTCCCGAAGAGGAGGATCCAAAATATAGGAAACATTTTTCTTATGGGAGAAGAGGAGAGGGGATAAGCCGGTATAGTACAGCTGTATGCCAATGAAGTACAGGTAACCTTGAGAACAGGTTAGCGTGACTATCTGAAATGCTTTGCTTTACATTCCATCTTTTGTTCCTTGACATGCCATCTGAAAGATTAAAGTCTGCAGGCAGACTACATGACACCTATACAGCTACACCTGTTCTCCAGTTCCCTTCTCTTGAACATGTTCTATGATGGGGATACTGTGTGTGTGTGTGTGTGTGTGGTGTGTGTGTGTGTGTGTGTGTGTGTGTGTGTGTGTTGTGTGTGTGTGTGTGTGTGTGTGTGTGTGTGTGTGTGTGTTGTGGTTGTGTGTGTGTGTGTGTGTGTGTGTGTGTGTGTGTGTGGTGTGTGTGTGTGTGGTGTGTGTGTGTGTGTGTGGTGTGTTGTGTGTGTGTGTGTGTGTTGTGTTGTGTTGTGTTTGTTTTCCCTCTATGGGAACTGTGACCAACCCTCAGAATACAAAACATACCAGCCTCAATGACCTTCATCTTACATTGAAAAAATCTCAAAGCTGCCAGTGTGAATTAAATAGAAAGCTTTGCTCCTAAATCTCAAAGACGGGTTGTAAAAAAAATACAGGTCAAAACATAGTGTCCAAAACATAATGTTATACTGTACACTTAATAATAATATACATTTATTAAGCAGACGCCTTTCAGGACTACATAAAGACCTACTTACTCCACTGTAGGCTAGACTAGTCTTTATTTCAATATGGTTTGTTTACATATGCACAAAGGAATTCAGCCAAATGTCATCCCATGACGTCACACAGTCACTTTAAATTCCTATGTTCCAAGCATGCATCATGTTTTATATTAAGTTTTTTTAACTAAGTTATTTGAATATTCAACAGTTCATAATCAGTTCTTACCAGTATGCTATAACTTTATCTCTTGAATTCTAGACACTCAAATATGTTACATAATATATTTCTAAACAATACTTTTTCACCACCTAGAGACCTATAAGAGAAATGTTTCTTACCTGTGCTCTTTTTACAAACTTGAGGAAAAAAAGCAACTGCACAAGATATGTATATTCAACAGAATATATTCCTAAAGTTGCAGCGTGCTTAAGTCTTGGGATGACAGAGTGTGTGTGTCTGTCTAAGTCGTCACAGAGTGCACCCAGCACCAGGCAGGTGATTAAAGAATTGTTGTCATGAGACCGTTCTCCTCTTCTCGGGTGCATTCTGGAGAGAGAGAGAGAGAGGGAGCGAGAGAGAGAGAGAGAGAGAGAGAGAGAAGAGAGA
>NC_036867.1:1362121-1365413 GCF_002910315.2 Salvelinus sp. IW2-2015
CCCATACCTACATGTACAAATTACCTCAACTAACCTGTACCCCCAACATTGGACTGGTACTGGCACCCCCTGTATATAGCCTCGTTATTGTTATTTTATTTGTGTTACTTTTTTATTCTTTTTACGTTAGTTTATTTGGTAAATATTTTCTTAACTCTTTCTTGAACTGCACTGTTGGTTAAGGGCTTGTAAGTAAGCATTTCACGGTAAGGTCTACACTTGTTGTATTCGGCCGCATGTGACAAATAAAGTTTGATTTGATCGAGTCATGGTAATAGAGTATAGACAGTAGAGACTCTGTAGAGACTCGATTGAGTCATGGTAATAGACTTTAGACAGTAGAGGACTTGATATGGTCATGGTATATAGTTATAGACAGTAAAGACTTGATATAGTCATGGTAATAGAGTTATAGACAGTAAAGACTTGATATAGTCATGGTAAAGAGTTATAGACAGTAGAGACTTGATATGGTCATGGTAATATAGTTATAGACAGAAAGACTTGATATAGTCATGGTAACATAAGTTATAGACAGTAAAGACTTGATATAGTCATTGGTAACAAACTATAGACAGTATAGACTTGATATAGTCATGGTAATAGAGTTATAGACAGTAGAGACTTGATATAGTCATGATATAGAGTATAGCACGTAGAGGACTTGATATAGTCAGGTAATATAGTTATAGACAGTAGAAACTTGATATAGTCATGGTAACAAACTTATAGGACAGTATAGACATTAATTAGTCATGGTAATATAGTTATAGACAGTAGAGACTTGATTTAGTCATGATAATAGAGTTATACATAGAGAATTGATATAGTCATGGTAATATAGTTATAGACAGTAGAGACTTGATATAGTCATGGTAATAGACTTATAGACAGTAGAGACTTGATATAGTCATGATAATATAGTTATAGACAGTAGAGACTTGATATTAGTCATGGTAATAGACTTATAGACAGTAGAGACTTGATATAGTCATGATAATATAGTTATAGACAGTAGAGACTTGATATAGTCATGGTAAAGAGTTATAGACAGTAGAGACTCACAGTAATGCTCTATCCACATGTCATTTAGCCCTACCTCTATAGTTACAGACAGAAATACAACTATCAAATACTAGACCTAGTATCCACCTCTCGTGTCTAATTAATCAATAAGGCACGAGGGGGTGTGGTATATTGCACGACGCATCCGGAGTGCCTGGACACAGCCCTTAGCCGTGGTATATTGGTCATATACCACAAACCCCAGAGGTGCCTTATTGCTATTATAAACTGGTTACCAACATAATTAGAGCAGTAAAAATAAATGTTTTGTCATACCCGTGGTATACGGTCTGATATACCTCGGCTGTCAGCCAATCAGCATTCAGGGCTCAAACCACCCAGTTTATAATAGTTTATATACACTGACAGTTGGTCTTATAATCTTACCATCCAACATATCACTACCTACCATCTCATTTAGACTATCTATCACATGTATTTTATATTTAGAGACTTTATGGTCTGTAGTTGGAGATCTGTTAGTTTATAAGGTAGTTTGATTGATTAAATGTCTAGCTATGTAACGATGGTGACGGTTTCTTCGTGGGATGAATAGAATGCTGACAGCATGAGTTAGTTCTCTGAGGGTTGGGCACGGTTCCTATAGGGGCAAACACACACACACACACACACGCAGTATTCCCATTATAGAAAGATGTTCACAGGGAAGGGAACTGGGGGAACAAGTGTAGCTGTATAGGTGTCATGTAGTCTGTATATTAGTAATTAAAGTTTTGTTTTGAAGTCAAACTGATGACTGTCTTTTCTTCTGCAAAAGTGGTTAGATTGCGATTGGGACAAACAATCTCTGCTACCCCCTCCTGAGCATCTAGTCAAACAGCAAGTACTGATGTGGCCACTATAAAGTGTGGTTGTGACAAGGGTGTGTGTGTGTGTGTGTGTGTGTGCGCACGCTTCTTGGGGGGGGACACATGATCTTACAACAGGATCGTGCTCCGTCATTTCTTCCGTGAGCTGACTCCTTTGAACCCGAGACAGACAGCACCTCTGGCAAATCAAAGTTTATTTGTCACGTGTGCCGAATACAACAGGTGTAGAGCTTACAGTGAAATGCTTACTTACAGGCTCTAACCAAAAATGCAAAAAAGGTTTTAGGTGAACAATAGGTAAGTAAAGAAATAAAAACAACAGTAAAAAGACAGTGAWAAATAACAGTAGCGAGGCTATATACAGTAGCGAGGCTATAACAGTAGCGAGGCTACATACAGGCACCGGTTAGTCGGGCTGATTGAGGTAGTATGTACATGTAGATATGGTTAAAGTGACTATGCATACAGTGAGGCCCGTCAGTACCTCAACCACTCAAGTGACGCCACCCCTCCTAGGGACGGCAAATGAAAGAGCACCAGTAAGTGGTGACTCAGCCCCTGTAATAGGGGTTAGAAGGAGGAGAATCCCAGTGAGAGAGGGGAACCGGCCAGGCTTAAGAGACAGGCAAGGGCCGGTTCGTTGCTCTCCAGGAGCCTTTCCCGTTCACTTGCCTCTCACACACTTCCTGGGCCAGACTACACTCAATCATATGACCTACTGAAGGAGATAAGTAACTTCAGTAACTTAGACTTAAAGGCTTGAGACCGAGTCTGCGTTCTCAGCATGGGGTAGGCAGACATTCCATATAAATGGAGATCTATAGGAGAAAGCCCTGCCTCCAGCTGTTTGCTTAGAAATTCTAGGGAAATTAGGGAGGCCTGCGTCTTGTGACCGTACGCGTACGTGTAGATATGTACGGGCAGGACCAACTCGGAAAGATAGGTAGGAGCAAGCCCATGTAACGCTTTGAAAAAAATAGGTTTAACAGTACAAACCTTTGAAATCAGCCCTTGCTTAATAAAGGGGGGAAAAACGCCAGTGTAGGGAAAGCTAGGCATGGTAGTAATATGAATCATTTCTTGGTTCTAGTCAATTAAAACAGGTAACGAGTGGAGGAACAGAGGAGCCTTTCTTAAAGAAAAGTTACAGGTCCTGTGGAGAGCAGAAATTCTTGCTTGTTTTGTAGGTGACCAAATCACTTATTTTCCACCATAATTTGCAAATAAATAAATTTAAAAATCCTACAATGTGTTTTCTTTGGATATTTTTTTCTCATTTGGTCTGTCCATAGTTGAAGTGTACCTATGATGAAAATTACAGGCGCTCTCTATCTTTTTAAGTGGGAAGAAACTTGCACAATTGGTGTCTGACTTAACATACTTTTTTTGCCTCAATG
>NC_036867.1:1365438-1381368 GCF_002910315.2 Salvelinus sp. IW2-2015
ATATGCCCACTTAAACATGGATTACACATACAGCACTATTTATAATTGATTTGACGTAAAATGCTAACATCAAAACCCGGCCTAACCCCACGAAGAGCAAGCAGAAGGTAAGATAACGAGGGTATCCAGAGGCTGCTGATATTAGTAAGACTTAGTTAAATAAAACACTGCTGAGAAAGAGGGACTGTAATGGCAGGGAGAGAGACTCACCAGTGAGTTTACAGGCAATGAGACAGAGAAGAGATTCTAAGCTGAACCCAGCAACTTTCATCCTGACTTCTGAAAACACGAACACAGAATAAGCTACTAGTAGAATAAACATACAATTAGACTCATAGCACAGAGTCACTGATAAACACCCAAACACCACTCTAAACTACTAACTCAAAACTTTACAAAAATACTCACTCTCCATCAGAATCAAAACAATAACCACTAATATATTCAAACACATTCAAAACGTTGTGCACCTGGTTGTGATGAGAGAGTCTGAGTAATTTTTACCTGTGTGTGTCTTGCCAGAGGTGCTGGCTGTCTCGGTCCAGAGGAGTCTAAAGCTCACGGCAGAAATGAGGAACAGATCCTGAAAGTAAAGATCACGTTGTCCCCCAAGACACACACACACACACCACACACACACACACACACACACCCACACACACACACACACACACACACACACAACACACACACACACCACACACACACACACACCACACACACACACACACACACAACACACACACACCCACCACACACAACACACACACACACACCCTGTCACAGCCACATGCAAGGGCACCCCGCCCATTATCCCACATATAGCAAAAAAAAAAAGTTATGTGTGTGTGTTGCCTAGGATTTTTACTTATTCTTCCACTGTCAAGGTTTGATACCCCTGCTTTATAGTGGCCAACATCAGTTACTTTGCGTTTGACTAGCACTCAGGAGGTGAGGAGCAGAAGATACTGTTTGTCCCAATCGCCATCTAACACTTTGCGGCAGAAAAAAGACAGGTCATCAGTTTGACTTCAAAAACAAACTTTAATTCCTAATATACAGAAGACCGCATGGATTCAATTTGAAGCCCATATAATTGACTCATACTGTCGCCATTCTATTCATCCCATGAAGAAACTATCACCATCATTACATAGCTAGACATTTAATCAATCAAAATTACCTTATAAAACTAACAATCTCCAACTACCAACCATATAACGTTTTCAATATAAATACGATATAGTCAAATGAGAATGGTAGGTAGTGATATTTTGGATTGTAAAGATTATAAGACCAACTGTCAGGTGCATATAATCTTATTATAATGTGTTTATACCATGTGTGGTATTATTATTTTAACTCTCTTAATTACGTTCGGTAACCCAGTTTATTAATACCAATAAGGCACCTCTGGGGTTTGTGATATGGCCATCATACCACGCTAAGGCTCTGTCCAGGCACTCCGGATGCGGTCGCTGCAAATAACCACACCCCCGCGTGCCTATTGATTTAATAGACACGAGAGGTGGATACTAGTCTAGTATTTGATAGTTGTATTTCCTGTCTGTAAACTTACATAGAGGTTAGGGCTAAATGACATTGTGGATAGAGCATTGGGAGTAGGGAGAATGTCTACGGGCGTTAAACAAGGGAAGGACACATAAATAAACCTTTAACCCTACCAACCCTAACCGCGGACCCTCTAAACCTCCATCTAAGGTCGCAAGCCCGTTGGTCAGTAACACTTCATTCTTGAAGGGTCAATGTTTTCTTAGCCAGCAGCTGCCTGGCGTACTCTACTTCCTCTGCAGGCAAGAAGCAACGGGAACGTCCCAAGATCCAGGCGATAGGTCGACGATGGAAAAATCCTCAACACGTCAGTACAGCTGTAGCACCACCGCCTCCACTCACATAGTCAGTACCAGCACCCAGTACGGGACATAGGAGTGACTGAGAGAGCGTTGAGCAGGGGGGGGGGGAGAAGAGGCGAGAGGGATAGAGATTAAGACAGACTCAAAGTCACAGGATAATGTCATTATTCAGATTAACTGCCCTCTCTCACAGCCCTGAGTCAGAGCTGAATTCATCAGGACAAGACCTGTGCAACATAGACATTCAGTAGAAGACTCAATAGTCATGGGTAATATAGTTGAGAGAGTAGGAGACTCAAATAAAGTCCTGGAAACACAGTTATAGACAGTATAAAGACTTCGTGGTAATGAGTTAAAGACAGTTAGAGACTCCGATTAGATCCTGGTAACAGAGTTATAGACAGCAAGGACTCAGTACAGAATCAATAGAGTCTGGGAATAGAGTTATAGACAATAAGACTCAATAGAGTACATCGCGTAATATATTATAGACAAAGGAAACTCAAGATAGAGGACTTGATAGTCATGCGTAATACTGTCTATAGACTCTATAACTCTATTTATCTATAACTCTATTACCAACCTCTCCTTCAATTGAGCATAGACAAAGGATAGCTTATCGGCGACTACAGGAAAAGGCGGGTCTGAACAGACCCCCATTAACATCGACGAGGCTATAGTAGCGAGCGGGTCGAGAGTTCCTTGGTTCCACATCACCAACAAACATCATGGGCCAAAACACACCAAGACAGTTGTGAAGAGTGCACGAACAACACCTTTTTCCCCCTTAACGAGGACTGAAACAGATTTGGCGATGGGTTCCCCAGATCCTCTAAAAAAGTTCTACAGCTGCACTGGTACCGGAATGCCAAGTCTAGGCACCAAAAGGCTCCTTAACCAGCTTCTTACCCTCAGCCATAAGACTGGCTGAACAATAATCAAAATGCCACATAATAAGTACTCAGTATTGAAGATAACTGACTCAGATGGCAGATAACTATGACAAACTGTTGTATTCAGTAAGGACAGAATTGCGGCATCCATAAGGCGAGGTCTGTTTTGAATGCTGCATGTGTACAAAGAGCACTGTGTGTTTGTGTGTGTAAACCCAGTGAGGAATAATATTTGAGGAGGAAGGAAGTTTCTTCGGGTATCCCAGAGTCCTCAGAGGAGGACTCTCATTTTTCCGGACTCTCAATCGAGTCTTTGTGTATGGAATACTTGGTATGCTTCAGAACACTAAACTCCATCTCCCATCTCTCCCTCCTACAGATGCTAGAGGCTTCACCCCTGAAGGAGGTAAAATAGACACACACACACACACACACACAGACCTCTACATACAAACAGACCTTCTGTAACATGTACTGATAGGCTCTACATGATTCTTATATTATGTAGACTTCCTTGGGGTTGTCAGTCAGTGAGTGTTGTGATTTGTTTCTGTCTGTGTGTTTGTAGTTCCATACGATGAGCCCCCGGCAGTCCTCTACTGGCCCTACACCACCTCAGACTTCTGGCACTACGTAGAGTAMTTCWGGTCTATTGGAGCCTACAAGCACATCAACGAAATGGCCCGGGCCTTCTATGCTCAYCAACACTTGGGAGACACACTGGGATATGAGACCAATGAGGGACACGAACACTAAGAAGAGAGAGGAGACGGAGAGAGGGGGGGTACGGTAGAGGGAGAATAGAGAGGAGAGAGGGTGGGGAGAGGGTCAGGAAGGGAGAAGAGAGGGGGAGAATGAGGAGAGGGGATGGACAGAGAGAAAGAGGCCCCATAAGGTTATGTAATATTGTATATTGAAATGCATTTAATAAATATGAGGTTATATAAGCAAATGTATTTTAACATATCATGAAATGAAATATATGAATGCGTCTCACACACCTGAAAAAACACATGAATTCCAACGGCTATGATATAAAACGTTACATAAATGTAATGTGCAATATCAATGAAATTTGGCCAGAAATTTGATCTCATTGTCATAATTTACCATATTTGATGTGGATACTTGCAAAAACTGTAATAGGAATTTTGTATGAGRAATTTTTACAATGATAAAGTTATTTTACAATCAGTTATAGGTTTCCCATCCTTGGGTATGTAACTCCTTTCATCACCTGGAGGTTTGTACCATATTTTACCTAGTTTTACCTAAGTCTGTAGTAGCTGTACCTGGCTATCTTCTGTAGCCTACCTTTGCTTCAATCTGTACACCCAAACGACCGTTGGTTCCTTGTGAAAGTCAAGGGCATTATACTGTTACCAAAGCAGGAAGTGGTGTTACACAGAAAAGGGTCCGGTTTCTAAGTGGTGTTACACGGAAAAGGATCCGGTTTCTATTGTTTACGTTGACAGAGAACATTTAGATAGTTAGCTAATATTCATTAGGTACCTTGTCAAAAACAGAAATTATCATGAAACCAGCGGTGGACGAGATGTTCCCTGAAGGCGCCGGGCCTTATGTGGATCTAGACGAGGTTAGTAATCATCAGGGGACACGAGAGAATCGCCGACCTAGCCTAGCTACAGTAACACCAACGCTAACCTAGCGATTCGACTCAGATAGAAAAAACGCCTGCTGTTAATTAAGAGCGGCGACGCTCGGTCTGAATACATCGCTTGCGATACGGTTTAGGAAGCATAAGGAYCTTATGTTTCATATCAACAATAACAAAAATGAGGGGCGTGTTTCGAAAGCCGAATCGCAAGTGATGATTATTGACGGCAGAATGGTGCCAAAAGTTTTCGAGAACTAGATGTGCATGCCCAGTAACACACTCGTGTCCTCCGTGGACCKGCTCGTACMTAAAACATCCTACATTCAGGCTGCAAAGGCATCAATTCTATCGTTAACTAGTTTTTTTTAGCCCTCAGCTTCGCCCACGAATGAAGGATGCTTTATGTACGAGCCGGTCCACGAAGGRCACRAGTGTATTACCGGGAATGCACATCAACCYTAGGCGATAGTGSATGGGTGCTAGGCTATAGCACAGACAGTTTTTTTTAAACCTCAACTGTCACCTTTTTGTCTGTAGACGTAACTGTCTTTGATTTCTAGCTGATGTGTTTTCCTTACTTGGCTTACATTGTTTTAAAATTGTTCCTGTGTGTCTGATTCTTCAGGCAGGGGGCAGCAGCGGTCTGCTCATGGACCTGGCAGCAAATGAGAAAGCAGTGCACTCAGACTTCTTCAACGGTCAGTCAGACAGACACACACACACACACACACACACACACACACACACACACACACACACACACACACCGTAGAGGCTAGGTGGGGCTGGAAGCTAAACTAGAGCAGTGTTTCTCAAACCTATCCTTGAGTATCTCATTTCACTTATTTGTTCTATTCCAGTACTAGCATGCCTGATTTAAACTAATTGAGTGCTGATGAGTAGTTGACCAGTTGAATTAGCTGTGCTGGTGGAATGGGTGAAGAGGTTGGGGGAAACACTGGGCTAGACTGGGTAGAGAAGCATCTTGGGGGCTAGGGAGGGGTCTTATGAAAGTGTTCTGTGTGTGTTTGCTTTGCCAACAGGGCCGTCTCACAGAAACTAACATGTCTTTTCCCTGTAAACTTCAATTAACAACACACACCACACAGTGTAGCTAATGTGTTTTCCATCTGGCAGTGTTCGCCACGGGACAAACAGTTTATGGCTCAGAAACACATGACCTAGAAAGTGATCATTAAAAAGAGGAGAGGAGAAGAAAGAAGGAATGGTTAAAGGGATACTTCAGGATGAATGGTTAAAGGGATACTTCAGGAGGAATGGTTAAAGGGATACTTCAGGATGAATGGTTAAAGGGATACTTCAGGAGGAAATGGTTAAAGGGAACTTCAGGATGAATGGTTAAAGGGATACTTAGGTATGAGATGTTAAAGGGATACTTCAGGAGAATGGGTTAAAGGGATACTTCGAGGATGAATGGTTAAAGGATACTTAAAGGATGAATGGTTAAAGGGATACTTGAAGGATGAATGGTTAAAGGGATACTTCAGGGAGAATGGTTAAAGGGAATACTTCAGGAGGAATGGTTAAAGGGATACTTCAGATGAATGGTTAAAGGGATACTTGAGGATGAATGGTTAAAGGGATACTTCAGGATGAATGTTAAAGGGATACTTGAGGATGAATGGTTAAAGGGATACTTCGAGATGAATGGTTAAAGGGATACTTCAGGATGAATGGTTAAAGGGATACTCTTGAGATGATATGGTTAGGGATACTTGAGGATGAATGGTTAAAAGGGAACATTCAGGATGAATGGTTAAAGGGATACTTCAGAAGGAATTGTTAAAGGGATACTTCAGAGGAATGGTTAAAGGGATACTTGAGGATGAATGGTTAAGGGATACTTGAGTGATATGGTTAAAGGGATACTTGAAGGATGAATGGTTAAAGGGATACTGTGAGGATGAATGGTTAAAGGGATATACTATGAAGGATGAATGGTAAAGGGATACCTGAGGATGAATGGTTAAAGGGATACTTGAAGGATGAATGGTTAAAAGGGATACTTGAGGATGAATGGTTAAAGGGATACTTGAGGATGAATGGTTAAAGGATACTTGAGGATGAATGGTTAAAGGGATACTTGAGGATGAATGGTTAAAGGGATACTTGAGGAGGAATGGTTAAAGGGATACTTCAGGAGGAAATGGTTAAAGGGATACTTAGGATGGAATGGTTAAAGGATACTGAGGATGAATGGTTAAAGGATAACTTCAGGCAGGATGGTTAAAGGATACTTCAGGAGGAAATGGTTAAAGGATACTCAGGATGAATGGTTAAAGGGATACTTCAGGAGGAATGGTTAAGGGATACTTCAGGAGGAATGGTTAAAGGGATACTTCAGGAGGAATGGTTAAAGGGATACTTCAGGATTTTTGGCAATGAGCATCCTAACGCTAGTTAGCGTTGCTCGCGAAACTACCACTAACTTCTTTCATACTAGATACAGAGATATGACAATGGTATCCACCAGTTCATCTGACTCTGGGGACGTAGATAAAGGGCCTCATTGCAAAAAACACGAAGTATCCCTTTAAAGAAGATGTAAAGGAGGGGAGGGGAGTAGAGAGAAGAGGAGAGTAGGGAACGGATAGGAGTAATGTCAGGAGGAGATGAGAAGAGAGGGGGAGCAGGGAAAGGAGGAGAAGAGAGGGGGGCAGGGAAAGGAGGAGAGGGGAGAAGGAAAAGGAGGAGAGGAGGATGATAAAGGGGTTTATGTTCCTGTTAGACTGAAACCCAGCAGGACCCTAGCCAGCCTGCGCTTTGATCACACACACACCACGTATCACACAGGCACTCCACACACAACCACGTATCACACAAGGCACTCACACACACCACGTATCACACAGCACGTCATCACACACCAACGTTCACACCCAACTCACACACACCACGTATCAACACAGGCACTCACACAACCCACGTACACGGCACTCACACAACCACGTATCACACAGGCACTCACACACACCCAGCAGAAACACATTCCCCTGTGTTTCTGTGGTGTCAGTGATTTTTGCCTTTGATGGGTTGTAGCTCCTATAAGCAGCACATTTGTTAACACCAAACCTCTCCTATCCTTAGGGAACTAAGTCCTAAGGCATTACCTACCAAACACTGACCTACAGTACTACTGCATGACCTGTTATGAGTCACACTACAAACTGGACTACTATTAAGAATGTTTTCAACTTCAGCATGCATATACTGTGAATCATGTCACTCAGCAGATAGAGCTGTCAATCAATCACATCAGAAACTCATTGTGTTCTTTCTCTCTGTCTACCTGTCTCTCTGTCTCAGACTTTGAGATCTGTTTGATGATGAGACCTGCAGTGAATGAGGAAGACCCTATAAGTACTCATGATTACGTGTGTGTGTGTGTGTGTGTGTGTGTGTGTGTGTGTGTGTGTGTGTGTGTGTGTGTTGTGTTGTGTGTGTGTGGTGTGTGTGTGGTGTTGTGTGTGTGGTGTGTGTGTGTGTGTTGTGGTTGTGTGAGAGAGAGACATTAAGATTGTAAGAACTGTAAAACCAGAACAATTTCCATGTTGGAAGTGCTTTTGAAGATCCGCCCTCATTTCCACTGTGTTTGTTAAATAAAGCCTTTTCCAAAAGCAGGTGTGGGTGAATTCTGTGGATCCTATGCATTCCATAGACTGGCCAAATGATCAGTGTTGCCGTCGTGTTTCAATGTGCTGCGGCAGGTTGGCAGGTCTGTAGGCGTTGAGAAACACCTGTTAGTGGAGAAATAATTACATACGCCATAACATCACATACTCACGCATACCTATAATATTTATATCAACATCCCCAGCTAACATGACCACTACACAGATGGCTATTGTACAGCAACACTACAAATCATGTGGAGCAGTGGTATTTAAAGTCGGGGGAACTGCACTAGGGTTGCCCAATTTCTTTTTATATATACACTACCGGTCAAAAGTTTTAGAACAGCTMCTCATTCAAGGTTTTTACTTTATTTTTACTATTTTCTACATTGTAGAATAATAGTGAAGACATCAAAACTATGAAATAACGCATATGGAATCATGTAGTAACCAAAAAAGTATTGAACAAATCAAAATATATTTGAGATTCTTCGAAGTAGCCACCCTTTGCCTTGATGACAGCTTTGCACACTCTTGGCATTCTCTTAACCAGCTTCATAAGGTAGTCACCTGGAATGCATTTCAATTAACAGGTGTGCCTTATTAAAAGTTAAGTTGTGGAATTTCTTTCCTTCTTAATGTGTTTGATCAAATCAGTTGTGTTTTGACAAGGTAGAGGTGGTATACCGAAGATAGCCCTATTTGGTAAAGTTCCAAGTCCATATTATAGCAAAAACAGCTCAAATAAGCAAAGAKAAAYGACAGTCCATCATTACTTAAAGACATGAAGGTCAGTCAATAAGGAACATTTCAAGAACTTTTAAAGTTTCTTGAAGTGCAGTTGCAAAAAACATAAAGCACTATGATGAAACTGGCTCTCATGAGGACCGCCACAGGAAAGGAAGACCCAGAGTTACCTCTGCTGCAGAGGATAAGTTCATTAGAGTTACCAGCCTCAGAAATTGCAGCACAAATAAATGCTTCACAGAGTTCAAGTAACAGACACATCTCAACATCAACTGTTCAGAGGAGACTGTGAATCAGGCCTTCATGGTTGAATTGCTRCAAAGAAACCACTACTAAAGGACACCAATAATAAGAAGAGACTTGCTTGGGCCAAGAAACACAAGGAATGGACATAAGACCAGTAGAAAATTTGGCCTTTGGTCTGGAGTCCAAAGTTGCGTTTTTTGGGTCCAACTGTGAGACGGTGTTGGTGAACGGATGATCTCTGCATGTGTATGTCCCACCGTAAAGCATGGAGGAGGAGGTGTTATGGTGCTTTGCTGGTGACACTGTCTGATTTATTTAGAATTTAAGGCACACTTAACCAGCATGGCTACCACAGCATTCTGCCRCGATACATCATCCCATCTGGTTTGGGCTTAGTGGGACTATCATTTGTTTTTCAACAGGACAATGACCCAACACACCTTCAGGCTGTGTAAGGGCTATTTGACCAAGAAGGAGAGTGATGGAGTGCTGCATCAGATGTCCTGGCCTTCACAATCMCCCGACCTAAACCAAATTGAGATGGTTTGGGATGAGTTGCACCGCAGAGTGAAGGAAAAGCAGCCAGCAAGTGCTCAGTATATGTGTGAACTCCATCAAGACTGTTGGAAAAGCATTTCAGGTGAAGCTGGTTGAGAGAATGCCAAGAGTGTGCAAAGCTGTCATCAAGGCAAAGGGTGGCTATTTGAAAAATATAAAATATATTTTGATTTGTTTCACACTTTTTTGGACTTCATGATTCCATATGTGTTATTTCATAGTTTTGATGTCTTCACTATTATTCTACAATGTAGATAATAGTAAAAAACATTAAGAAAAACCCTTGAATGTGTAGGTGTTCTAAAACATTTGACCGGTAGTGTATATATCAATGTTATTCTCGGAGGCTACCCTGAACATATCCCAGTCCGAGTGATCAAAACAATCTTGAAGCTTGGATGCCAATTGGTCAGACGTTGAATAGACTTTCCTATTTGCCCAAGGGGGGGGGCTTGTAGCCATCCCAGAAGGGCGAGTAGCAGTGATCAAGTGTTTTAGCAGCGCAAGTACTACAGTCAATGTGTTGGTAGAACTTTGGTAGTGTTTTCCTCAAATTTGCTTTGTTACAATCCCCAGCTACAATAAATGTGGCCTCAGGATATGTGGTTTCCAGTTTGCACAAAGTCCAGTGTAGTTCCTTGATGGCCATCGTGGTATCGGCTTGAGAGRGAATATACACAGCTGTGACTAAAACTGAAATAATGATCTTGGGAGGTAATACGGTTGGAATTTGATTGTGAGGTATTCTAGGTCGGGTGAACTAAAGGACTTGAGTTTCAGTACGTTACCACAATCACACCATGAGTAGTTCATCATAAAACATACCCCACCGAGTTCAACGTGTGTGTGTGTATGTATGTGTGTGTGTGTGTGTGTGTGTGTGTGTGTGTGTGTGTGTGTGTTCGAGACTTACACGATGGCATCAACACAGGGTGGCATGGCATTTTGGATGTGGTATCCTTGCAGTCTAAATTTGATGTGAGAGTCAGACACACTTGTGCAGCAACTTGTGGTAACCTTAGTTGGCTGACGATCTGATAGATGAAAGGGAGTGAGAGAGAAAGGGAGACAGAGAAAGACAGAAATAAAATATTTAGACAGGCAGCCCAATTCTGTTCTTTTGTTTTTACTAATTGGTATTTTTGACCAATCAGATCAGCTCTGAAAAAGCTCTGATGTGAAAGAGATCTGATGTGATTGGTCAAAAGACCATTTAGTGGAAAAAATAAATGAGAATGGGCTGCCTGTGTAAACACAGCCTCTGATCTCTAAACTAACCATAAACATGGTGTGTTTTTAGTTTGTATTTATTATGGATCCCCATTATCTCTTCCTGGGGTCCAGCAAAATTAGGGCAATTTATACAATTTTAAAAACATTACAATACATTCACAGAAGGCAAAGGGTGGCTATTTGAAGAATCTAAAATCTAAAATCTATTTTGATTTGTTTCACACTTTTTTGGTTACGTCATGATTCCATATGTGTTATTTCATAGTTTTGATGTCTTCACTATTATTCTACAATGTAAGAAAAKAGTAAAAATAAAGAAAAACCCTTGAATGAGTAGGTGTTCTAAAACTTTTGACTGCTACTGTATAAACTTTCTTTTTTGGGGGGAGGGGACAAAACATTTAGAGTACAGATTATTGTATGGGACAATAAACAAACATTTTTGAGAAAGATAATTAGAAAAATAAAATATTGAGTAAATKTATTTATTTGTTTATTTTCATTTTGATAATAGATGAAAATTCACTGAATTTAAGGTTATTTGTTGATGTAAAAATACATATTTACTGATTTTAAGGTTGTGCCATTAGATTTGTAGTGGGATGGGGTCACAAGAAATTATTGGGGAAGAAATTGGGTCCCCACTGGAAAAGTTTGAATACCACTGATGTAGAGGGTGGTATAAAGGCAATTCGTAATCCAATTCCAAATTTGCCTTGAGGCCACAGGTATGTGATGCCGCAGTGAGACGCACTTCCAAAGCAACTACAGAACAGGGCATCCAAAGCTTCGATAGTGGGCAAACAAACATTTATTTTTCAAACAAAAGGTCATTTCATAGGCTATATTCCGGCGATGATCAACGTCAAAGCCATCAGATTTAAACTGTAGACAAAAGGTAGACTAGTAGCAGCTTTCTAAGTCTTGACGTAGAGTAGTGGTCAAAAAACTGTAAGTTAAGCCATACCTGAGGCCTAGTAGACCCATACTGACAAAAACTAAATAGCTAAAGGGAAGGGGAACAAGGGGAAAAAGGGGTGTGCCCAGGAAAGGCTCCATAATGCTTTTAAATACCCATGATAACCATGATAGAAAAACCAAAAACAGGAGTTCATCAAACATACTCCATAAKTCATTATGAAATATTTATACTTACATTCAATAATACTATTATTATAAATGGCGCAAAACAATGAATATAGCACAAATAAAGAAAATGGGAATTTATAATTCAAAATATTTTTTACATTTGGCAATGCACCAGGGCTGTATTCATTACTGCACACTGTAACAAAATGTTTCGCAGCAGAAAATGATTTCTTGTAAGGACCTTTTATATGGTACACCGYTATTATACCAATATTGACCAATACTAAGAAAGATATGTACACACAGATTTTGTATTTGCAAATGTTTTTTCTATGGGGTTCGGATAAGTTGATGGATAACAGAGAGGAGAGCTATCTGTGATATTTCTGCAACTCTTCCCATCGTTTTACGTACATAAAACGTTGAAATTCGACGGACGAACCGCATGGATACAAAACAAAAATGACAAATGCATAAATGACATCCATCTCTACGTGGCTGTGATTTAGTTGGAGGGATTTGTGAGTCCCAAACCGTCAACTGTTTGGGTTTGGGTGCTATTGCATTATACAGGGACAACACCGATCGAGAGCCACTGTAAGCAAGTAGGACCCGTGTGTGTAAATGTGTATGTGTGTGTAAACCTTTTGTAACAGGGCAGATGTGTCTGARCAGTAGAACTAAGGAGGAAACTGATGATAATTCCTGATGGTTAGACCAGCTGTCAGCGTGCCAACAGGGCTGTCTAACAGTAGCTAACAGGCAGTGTTTTGGGCCTCCCTCCTACAAAATGGGGTTCTGGGAAGTGCTTATGTGGCACCTTTGTCCTCCTTCCCCCTTCATTATTTCCTCTGTTTTTACATGTTGCTCTCTGTCCTTCTCTCTGTCCTTCTCTCTGTCTCTCTCTCTGTCTCTCTTTCTCTTTCTCTCTCTGTCTCTCTTTCTCTCTGTCTCTCTCTCTTTCTCTCTCTCTGTCTCTCTCTCTGTCTCTCTTTCTCTTTCTCTCTCTGTCTCTCTTTCTCTCTGTCTCTCTCTCTCTCTCTCTCTTTCTCTCTCTCTGTCTCTCTCTCTGTCTCTCTGTCTGTCTCTCTGTCTGTCTCTCTGTCTCTCTGTCTCTCTCTATCGCTCTGTAATTACGTAGTCTCTGATTGGTCAGGTGGCTGAGCTGACAGCAGCCAATAGCAGCTCTGGTAGCAGTGCCCCCCCCAATCCCCCAGGAAGGTGTGTGTGTGTGTTAATGATTAGGGGTCCATTTAAAACCAGACAGAACCATTTGTGGGGGCACAGTTTGTCAGTAGGGCCAGAGGGACAGGGTGCACCAGGAGACTCACACACACTTGAACATCCAGCCTCTGAACCGAACCAGGCCMGGCGGCTTCGTCTGATACAGCCGCTCCTCAAGATCCAACAGAAAATCAACTACACACAATACAGGTAAGACAACAACGGGTTCAAGGTTTCGGTTGTTTGTTGACACCTTAAATATCACATATTGATCAAAACTGACCTGATGTCTGTCAGGTTGGTGAGTCAATCTCTTCAGGATGAGATTAGATTGGTCTGATCAACAGAGAGATGGGGACCAGAGAGACTCTAGGTCAGGATTAAGTTCAGTTCAAGGTTAGGTTTAAGTCCAGTTTAAGGTCAAAGTTAGAACGTTGAAGTGCTCTGCCTCTGAAACACCTCTAGCCTGTGTAGGAGAGTCAACCAGCAGAGCAGCCTAAACCCCCTGATGAGACTCAGGCTTGCAGACAGAACACCCTCTGAGGCTGCAGTTTAGACGGGTGGAATCAGACCCAGTGGTGGCTATAGCCTGGAGACAATGTTTTTTTTTCTTGTGTCAAGCAAGACATCTAAAGATTGATTTAGTCCAACCAGGACACTGGGTAAAAGGCAGCACTTTATTTGAAAGTAAGTCGTTTTTACAGTGGTAGGTATTTAACTGAAATTGTCCATAGGAGAGGCGGAGGCCATGGCTGGTGGGAGGAGAGCATCGTTCTCTGGTGTGCTCACTGTTGCTCTGCTAGCCACCATACTGCTGCCTGGTGAGTCACATGCATGCACGCTCAATCAAACATAGTTAAGGTCAGGATGGATGAAGGACTTTGTGATGGATGGAGTTTCTGATGGATGGGGTCCTGTGTGGCTCAGTGGGTAGAGCATGGTGTTTGCAATGCCAGGGTTGTGGGTTCAATTCCCACTGGGGAACAGTACAGGGGGAAAGTATGAAAATGTATGAACTTACTGTAAGTCACTCTGGAAAAGAGTGTCTGCTACATGACCAAAATGTTAAATGTGAATATTGATTCTCGACCTCACCAATCCTCAAGCCCAAGTTGAATCAGATCTGGGATACAACACCAATGTGCATTGTCCACTCAGAGACCAGCGTCTGATAATGACCTGTTATTATAACATGAAGTCCTTTATGTAACTGCCTCCAGACCAGGTGTTTCTGGTTATGTGTTGACATGATTGACAGTTCCCCTCAGGGGCGCTCTATACGGAATCTCCTCTTTCCTCTAAAACTGTCTCTCAAATAGACTCATAATTCTAACCTTAACTGACCATCATGTATTCACAAGGAGGGAGATGTGTGTGTGTTGGTGTGTGTGTGTGTGTGGTGTGTGTGGTGTGTGTGTGTGTGTGTGTGTTGTGTGGAAAACAGTACACAGCTCTGCATGCATGCTCTTTTATCTCCACAGGGAAGAGTGTTAACAGTTTTCAGAGGGATGGAAGTAGAGAGAGAGATAGATGGATGGATGGAGGCTGTGTGGTGTGGGGTAAATTTGCTGTCTCAGTGTATCTGCTGTATATTATATTAAGGAGCCAGTAAAAGACTGGGACATCTGGAAACAACAGTCTTTACAGGATGGGAGGAGAGGGGGGAGGGTGGCTGGGAGCGCGGTGGAGGAGCGAGGAGGAAGGGAGGGGTGCAGGAGCGAGGAGGAAGGGAGGGGTGCAAGGAAGCGAGGAGGAAGGGAAGGGTGCAGGAGCGAGGGGAAGGGAGGTGGTGCAGGAGCCCGGAGGAGGGAGCGGAGGAGGAAGGGAGGGGTAGGAGCGGGAGGAAGGAGGGGGCAGGACGCGGTAGGAGGAGCCGAGGAGGAAGGGAGGGTAGCAGGGCGCGAGGAAGGGAGGGGTTGGCCAGGAAGCGAGGAGGAAGGGGAGGGGTGCGAGGAGCGAGGAGGAAGGGAGGGGTTGGCAGGAGCGAGGAGGAAGGGAGGGGTGCAGGACGCGGAGGAGGAGGAGGAGGAGGAGGGGGTGCAGGAGCGCGGAGGGGGGGGGGGAGGAGGCGCGGAGGAGGAAGCGAGGAGGAAGGGAGGGGTGCAGGGGCGGAGGGGGAGGGTGGCGGAGCGAGGAGGAGGAGGGGTTGCAGAGCCGAGGAAGGATGAAGGGGGTGCAGGGAAGCGGGAGGAAGGGAGGGGTGCAGGAGCCGAGGAGGAGGACGAGGAAGGAAGGGAGGGGTGGCAGGAAGCGCGGAGAGGAAGGGAGGGGCAGGAGGAAGGAGCAGCGAGGAGGAAGGAGGGGTGCAGGAGCGCGAGGAAGGAGGGGTGCCCAGAGCGAGGAGGAAGGAGGGGTTGCAAGGAGCGAGGAGGAGGAGCCGAGGAGGAAGGAGGGGTTGCAGGAGCGAGAGGAAGGGAGGGGTGGCAGAGCGCGGAGGGAAGGGAGGGGTGCAAAGGAAGCGAGAAGGAACGGGAGGGGTGCGAGCGAGGAGGAAAGGAGAGGGAAGGGCTGCAGGAGCGAGAGGAAAGGAGGGGTGCAGGAAGCGAGGAGAGAGCGGAGGAGGAAGGAGGGTGCAGGGAGGCGCGAGGGGGAGGTGCAGGAGCGAGGAGGAACGAGGAGGAAGGGAGGGTGCAGGAGCGCGGAGGAAGGAGGGGTGCATGGGCGCGAGGGAAGAAGCGGACTTGATGCTGACAGGTTATATAACTGTTTACAAAGAGTATGTAAACGCTTGAAAGACAGCACCCAATTCCTCTCCCTCTCTCCTCTCCCTCCTCTCTCGTCCCTCTCTTGCTCTCTCTCCTCATTCCTCTCCC
>NC_036867.1:1381393-1391035 GCF_002910315.2 Salvelinus sp. IW2-2015
GGCTTCCTCATAGCGGGGAGGTGGACGGGGCCTGCCGCCTGGGGGGAGGGGTGGGGTACGTCTGTGCATGGAGGTTGCCGGCTTCACGAAACATGCAAAGGGATCGTTAGATTAGTGTTAGATTTAGCTTTGTTTGTAAATGCGTTTGGGTCGTTTAGCTTGAGCGTTACAAATAGCTTGGCGGTACATGGGCATATGGGTCGCTAGCTTGGAAGCAGCTGGTTAGCCACTGGCTGGCGGTACAATGGCATATGGGTCCACTATATGAGCGCTGGGAGCATTGGCCTTGGCGGTTAGCATTAGCGTTAGCATAAGCATCCCTGTAACATAGTGAATGGGTCAACTTGCGTTTGCTCAGGGGCTGGGGCCGCGGCGCGGCATTGCGGCGGGATGGTCTTTGTGTCCTCCTTTGAACTTCTCCGGTGCCGTGGCAACCTTTGTGGCGTGAGAGGGTTTACAGGCCATCCTCAAACAGAGGTTGCAGGAACCAGGACCGTCGGTGTTGGGGGGCCGGTGGGCCCCCCCCCCCTCACCCCCCCCCGGGGGGCCCCCCCCGCCCCCCCCCCCGCGTCCTGGGGACGGAAAGGACGGAAAGGTTCATGATCATGATAATAAAATGATAATAGCTAAAATAAAAATATATAATTGATGATGATCTTACCTTAGGGATGCAGCGTGGCGCAGCGAGAAGGTCTCTGGGGTCCACAGGTTGGGGTAACGGAGAGAAGAGGCCGGAGGGCTTTCTGGACCAGCGGGGTTTACAAGAGGGGTCTTTCGGGTCCACAGCCCAGGTGGGCGTAAAGGAGGGCAGGGCCCAGCGGAGGCTGTGGGCCGAAAGCAGGCTCTCAGGTGAAACCTGGAGACACTCCACGTCCCTCCCGCTGAACAGATACGCAGCAGCCCGACTTCTGCTCCTGGACGGGAATAAAACAATCATGACTACGTTAATTTACAGCAGTAGTAGTAGTAGTGTAGTAATACTGAGTAGTAGTAATAGTGTAGTAATAATGTAGTAGTAGTAGTAATTAGTGTAGTAATACTGTAGTAGCAGTGCAGTAGTTAGTAGTAATATGTAGTAGCAGTGCAGTAGTAGTAGTAATAGTGTAGTAATACTGTACCTTGAAAGAGAAAGCACTGCACGGCAAGGGGAGTAGTAGTATGTAATATATGTAGTAATACTGTACCTTGGAGAGAGGACTGACGGCAGGGGAGTAGTAGTAGTGCCCAGAATGAGGGTCCTTTAACGGCCACAGGGGAGCGTGCATACAGGGGGGCTGGGGCCTTGACCGGAGCGGGGGAAGGTGGGGCCTGGCTCTTGGCTCGTTGCCAGGGCGGCATAGAGACAATACGGGTCCCTACACAGGAGATTAGATTACAATCAATTCATGAGCATAAAATTATATAACACAGACATAAATTAACATGACTGACCTGTAGGGGTCACAGGCCTTGTACAGGGGCGGGGACGGGCTTGGGAGGGGTCTTTGGGTTCAGGTTTGGGGCCGGTTGGTTGCAGAGGCCACACAGTTTGGGGTCCTCTGAGTCAGCGCAGGCCTTGTAGATGTCCCCTAGGTGACCCAGGTAGGCCTTGTAGGAGCGACCGGCCCTCAGCGCGGTTCTTATTCTGGAGGTAGGCAGGTAGACCTTGTCCAGCTCCTGGACCTGGGGATAGAGAGGAATATGAGGTTTAGATGTATATGAGGTTAGAGGTATATGAGGTTAGATGTATATGAGGTTAGAGGTTATATGAGGTTAGAGGTATGAGGTTAGAGGTATATGAGGTAGAGGTATATGAGGTTAGATGTATATGGAGGTTTAGAGTATATATGAGGTTAGATGTATATGAGGTTAGAGGTATATGAGTTAGAGTATATGAGGTTAGAGGTATATGAGGTTAGAGGTATATGAGTTAGAGGTAATGAGGTTAGAGGTATATGAGCTTAGAGGTATATGAGGTAAGGTTATGAATTAGAGGTTATTGAGGTTTAGAGGGTATATGAGGTTAGAGGTATATGAGGTTAGAGGTATATGAGGTTAGCGGTATGAGGTTAGAGGTTATATGATGATTAGAGGTATATGAGGTTAGAGGTATATGAGGTTAGAGATATGAGGTTAGAGGTTATATGAGGTTAGAGTATTTATGAGGTTAAGGTAGAGGTTAGAGGTATATGAGGTTAGAGGTATATGAGGTTGAGTATAAGAGGTATATGAGGTTAGAGGTATACTTAGAGTATATAGGTGTTATGGGTTAGAGGTATTAAAGAAAAGGATAAGTATATACGAGGTTTCGTAAAGATGAAAGCAAAAGCTAGGAAATAAGCAAGAACATGGAGAGAATACCTGGGGAGTTTCCCCCAGGTTCCCATGTCATTCTCAAACACCAATATCCTTTTATTCTCTAAGCAGAACGATAATCAACTCTGATGGTGGGTGGGTAGTTAGTTGTTGGTCTCTGGGACCAGGTTCCCAAAGAGGCCAACATAGATAACTCCCTAAACTCCTCAGTGTGGTACTCACTGCCTCCGTGTTTCCATTGTCCGAAGTATTTGTACAGCGTCCAGAAGTCTGAGTGTTGCTTATACCAGCTGATGTTTCTACGTTACGGACAAAGCCTCCTTGGTGACGCCATGGCAACCGCTGTCTCCTCAGTGGCATCCCCTACTGGAGACACATCAAGCATCAAACATTGTTGTGTATGTAAAGTGTGTTAAGTGTGTTTGTTAGGTAGTCCCATATTTACCATCTCCTTTGAGCATCTGAACCACCGGACCTGCGACAGGAATTCTGAGAAAACACACACACTGTCAGAGCCACGATGTTGCCAACGTCAGCAGCAAGACCCCAAAAACGCTTGCATACACTAATAGCACACTGTGTGGAATGTGTGTGATTAAAACACACACAGGTTTACAGGGAAGGGTAATTGGCAGTGCCTGAGAGGTCGGTGACTACGGCTCTTTGTAGATTTTATAGGTGAGCCTGTAACAGTGGACCCTACTGCGCCAGCTACCCTGTGTGTGTGTGTGTGTGTGTGTGTGTGTGTGTGTGTGTGTGTGTGTGTGTGTGTGTGTGTGTGTGTGTGTGTGTGTGTGTGTGTGTGTGTGTGTGTGTGTGTGTTGTGTTGTGTGTGTGGTGTGTGTAAAACAGTACACAGCTCTGCATGCATGCTCTTTTATCTCCACAGGGAAGAGATGTTAACAGTTTTCAGAGGGATGGAAGTAGAGAGAGAGATAGATGGATGGATGGAGGTCTGTGTGTGTTGGGTAAATGTTGCTGTCTCAGTGTATCTGCTGTATTATATTTAAGGAGCCAGTAAAAGACTGGGACATCTGGAAACAACAGTCTTTACAGGATGGAAGGAAGGGAGGGGTGCTGGGAGCGCGGAGGAGGAGCGAGGGAGGAAGGGAGGGGTGCAGGAAGCGAGGAGGAAGGGAGGGTGCAGGAGCGAGGAGAGAGCAGGACTCTGATGCTGACAGGTAATAAGCTGTTACAGAGTTGTAACGCTGAAAGAACGCAACCCAAATTCCCTCTCCTCTCCTCTCCTCTCCTCTCCTCTCCTCTCCTCTCCCTCTCCTCTCCTCCCCCTCCCCTCCCTCCTGCCTCTCCTCTCCTCCCTGCACACACACACACACACACACACACACACACACACAGGTAGCTGGCGCAGTAGGGGTCCACTGTTACAGGCTCACCTATAAAATCTACAAAGAGCCGTAGTCACCGACCCTCCAGGCACTGCCAATTACCCTTGCCCTGTAAACCTGTGTGTGTGTTTAATCACACACATTTCCACACAGTGTGCTATTAGTGTATGCAAGCGTTTTTGGGGTCTGCTGCTGACGTTGGCAACATCTGGCTCTGACAGTGTGTGTGTTTTCTCAGAATTCCTGTCGGCAGGTCCGGTGGTTCAGATGCTCAAAGGAGATGGTAAATATGGGACTACCTAACAAACACACTTAACACACTTTACATACACAACAATGTTTGATGCTTGATGTGTCTCCAGTAGGGGATGCCACTGAGGAGACAGCGGTTGCCATGGCGTCACCAAGGAGGCTTGTCCGTAACCGTAGAAACATCAGCTGGTATAAGCAACACTCAGACTTCTGGAGCTGGTACAAATACTTCACGGACAATGGAAACACGGAGGCAGTGAGTACACACTGAGGAGTTTAGGGAGTTATCTATGTTGGCCTCTTGGGAACCTGGTCCCAAGAGACCAACACTAACTACCCACCCACCATCAGAGTTGATTATCGTCTGCTTAGAGAATAAAAGGGATATTGTGTTTGAGAATGACATGGGAACCTGGGGGAACTCCCCAGGTATCTCTCTCCATGTTCTTGCTTATTTCCTAGCTTTTGCTTTCATCTTTACGAACCTCGTATATACTTAGTCCTTTTCTTTAATACCTCTAACCTCATATACCTCTAACCTCATATACCTCTAACCTCGTATACCTCTAACCTCATATACCTCTAACCTCGTATACCTCTAACCTCATATACCTCTAACCTCGTATACCTCTAACCTCACTTATCATCGTAACCTAATAACGCTCATAAAACCTCTACATTAACCTCATATACATCTAACCTCATATTCCTCTCTATCCCCAGGTCCAGGAGCTGGACAAGGTCTACCTGGCCTACCTCCAGAATAAGAACCGCGCTGAGGGCCGTCGCTCCTACAAGGCCTACCTGGGTCACCTAGGGGACATCTACAAGGCCTGCGCYGACTCAGAGGACCCAAACTGTGTGGCCTCTGCAACCAACCGGCCCAAACCTGAACCCAAGACCCCTCCCAAGCCCGTCCCCGCCCCTGTCAAGGCCTGTGACCCCTACAGGTCAGTCATGTTAATTTATGTCTGTGTTATATAATTTTATGCTCATGAATTGATTGTAATCTAATCTCCTGTGTAGGGACCCGTATTGTCTCTATGCCGCCATGGCACGAGCCAAGAGCCAGCCCCCACCTTCCCCCGCTCCGGTCAAGGCCCCAGCCCCCCTGTATGCACGCTCCCCTGTGGCCGTTAAAGACCCTCATTCTGGGCACTACTACTACTCCCCTGCCGTGCAGTCCTTCCTCTCCAAGGTACAGTATTACTACACTATTACTACTACTACTCCCCTGCCGTGCAGTCCTTCCTCTCCAAGGTACAGTATTACTACACTATTACTACTACTACTCCCCTGCCGTGCAGTGCTTTCTCTTCAAGGTACAGTATTACTACACTATTACTACTACTACTGCACTGCTACTACAGTATTACTACTACTACTGCACTGCTACTACAGTATTACTACACTATTACTACTACTACTACATTATTACTACACTATTACTACTACTACAGTATTACTACACTACTACTACTACTGCTGTAAATTAACGTAGTCATGATTGTTTTTATTCCCGTCCAGGAGCAGAAGTCGGAGCTGCTGCGTATCTGTTCAGCGGAGGACGTGGAGTGTCTCCAGTTTCACCTGAGAGCTGCTTTCGGCCACAAGCCCTCCGCTGGGCCCCTGCCCTCCTACGCCCACCTGGGCTGTGACCCGAAAGACCCCTCTTGTAAACCCCAGCTGGTCCAGAAAGGCCCCTCCGGCCTCTTCCTCCGTTACCCCAACTGTGACCCCAGAGACCCTCGCTGCGCCTACGCTGCATCCCTACAGGTAAGATCATCATCATTATATTATTATTATTTTAGCTATTATCATTTTATTATCATGATCATGACCTTCCGTCCTTCCGTYCCCAGGCACACCGTGCCCCCGCCCCCTACACCCCGACGGGTCCTGGTTCCTGCAACCCTCTGTTTGAGGATGGCTGTAACCCTCTCACCGCCACAAAGTTTGCCACGGCACCGGAGAAGTTCAAGGAGGAACACAAAGACGATCCCGCCGCAATGCGCGCCGCGGCCCCAGCCCCTGAGCAACGCAGTGACCCATTCACTATGTACAGGGATGCTTATGCTAACGCTAATGCTAACCGCCAAGCCAATGCTCCCAGCGCTCCAKMTAGYGACCCATATGCCATGTACCGCCAAGCCAGTGCTACCAGCGCTCCAGCTAGCGACCCATATGCCATGTACCGCCAAGCTATTGCTAACGCTCAAGCTAACGACCCAAACGGCATGTACAAACAAGCTAATGCTAACACTAATACTAACGATCACTTTGCAATGTTTCGTGAAGCCGCAACCTCCATGCACAGACGTACCCACCCCTCCCCCCAGGGGCAGGCCCCCGTCCCACCTCCCCGCTATGAGGAAGCCCCCAAGGAGGATCGCCACCCGTTGGGCCCCCGAGGAAAGACCAAGGAGGGCTACGAATGCTACATTGGCTATGACCAGGAGTGCTACCCAATAACCCGCACAGAGCCGCGTTCCGGTGCCCACCGTAACACCGCCTACCCCGCCGAGCCCTACGAGCCACATCTCAACGCTGATGGATCACGGAACGGAGTCATGGAGCCTTCCGACCCCGACTGTGACCCGGAGTATGACACTAACTGCCGCCTGCGCCGTTACCAAACCCAGGAGGAGCTGCTGCCATACGCCAATGCCCAGGCTGAACACCATGGGGGGCCAGAGGCAGAGCCCAGCCAGGACCACAGTTACAGCCAGGGGGAGCCAGAGAGAGACAGCGAGGCAGAGTCAGAGCCATACCAGAGTGGCCAGGAGGAGACCTACGGGGCTTATCCCCCTCCCTCGCAGGGGCTGTCGTACGGGTCCTACCCCWCACCCCAGCGGGGAATGCCCAGCTTCCAAGACATGCTGAGAGGATACGGAGACCAGTACCCTGAACAGGACGACCACAGAGCATACGCTGCTGACTACAGCAAAAAATAAGTAAACACACACACACACACTTCATACACGAAGACACACTACATATGCCATAAAGACTACAACAACAAAAACGAACCAACACACCAGCTAAAATGGGAGCAGATGACATGGGACACTATTTAATACAAAATAATAATAGAAGACTGAAGTCTGACACACACATATGTCATGTACGCACGCGGGAACAGGCACGCACGAACAGGCACGCACGAACAGGCACGCGCGAACAGGCACACACGAACAGGCACGCGCGAACAGGCACACACGAACAGGCACACAGGCAGTAAAGTGCTCTTAGCAGTAGGACTTTCTCTCCACTAGATGTTTTTAGATGTTTTATCTGGCAGTTTGTTAGCTTTTATTGATTGATTGACAATAATTGACAATTGATTGATCCCCTCCTTATTTAATAAATTCTCGCAGCTTCGCTTCTGTAGCTACAAACCTCACATGCTTTTTGTGTTTGTTTTGTTCATGATGTATTATGTAAAGTTTTTTTTCCACTTTGAATGTTTTAAATAAAAGCTTTGAAAAACGTGTATTTTACTCTTTATGTCCATGTTCTCGACCCCTATTGGCCATCCATGGTAATATTCTCTACTGACCCCTATAGGCCAACAGTGGTAATATTATCTATTGACCCCTATAGGCCAACAGTAGTTATATTATCTATTGACCCCTATAGGCCAACAGTGGTAATATTATCTATTGACCCCTATAGGCCAACAGTGGTAATATTATCTATTGACCCCTACAGCAGTAATATTATGTATTGACCCCTACAGCCCAACAGTGGTAATATTATCTATTGACCCCTATAGGCCAACAGTGGTAATATTATCTATTGACCCCTACAGCCCAACAGGGCCAACAGTGGTAATATTTACTCTATGACCTGGCCCAGTGTAAAATTATACCCACAGCCCAACAGTGGTAATATTATCTAATTGGAACCCATAGCCAGTGAATCTATTACCATGGCAACAGTGGTAATATTATGTATTACGTCGCCAACGTATATTCTTGACCTACAGTCCAACAGTGGTTAAATTTCTATTGACCCCTATAGTGCCATCAGGTAAATTGTATGACCTACAGTCCAATGGTATTTATTGCCCTATTGCCTCAATGGTAAATTTCGACCCTATAGCAACTGTATAAAACATTACAGTACTTCAGAATACCTAAATTGGAGTTGAATCCTTTAAAAAAACTTCTCTGGAATGTGGGACGATAGCGTACACCTACAACAGCCAGTGAAATTGTAGGGCGCAAATCAAACAACAGAAATCTCATATTAAAATTCCTCAACATACAAGTATTATACACCATTTTAAAGATAAACTTCTCGTTATCAGCACAGTGTCTGATTTCAAAAAGGATTTACGGCGAAAGCCCACCTTGCGATTAATGTTAGGTCAGTACATAGCCACAGAAAAACACAGCCATTTTTCTCCAGCCAAAGAGGGAGTAAACAAAAAGCAGAGATAGAGTTAAAATGAATCACTAACTTTTGATGATCTTCATCAGATGACACTCATAAGGACTTCATGTTACACAATACATGTATGTGTTTGTTCGTAAAGTTCATATTTATATCCAAAAAATCTGAGTTTAGGCGGGACGCTACTGTCTCACTTGGCCAAAAGCAGAGAAAATGCCAGCACGCCAAATTCAAATAAATTACTATAAAAAATCAAACTTTCATTAAATCACACATGAAAGATACCAATTAAAGCTACACTGATTGTGAATCCAGCCAACATGTCAGAACTTCAAATAGGCTTTTCGGCGAAAGCAAACGATGCTATTATCTGAGGATAGCACCATTGGTAAACAAAGAGAGAGAGAAGCATATTTCAACCCTGCAGGCGCGACACAAACGCAGAAATAAATATAATTCATGCCTTACTTTGACGACCTTCTGTTGTTGGCACTCCAATATGTCCATAACTTACAAATGGTCCTTTTGTTCGTAATTCCGGTCGATATATATCACAAATGTCCATTTATTTTGGCGCGTTTGATCCAGAAAAAGACCGGTTCCAACTTGCTCAACGTGGCTTACAAAATATCTCAAAGGTTACCTGTAAACTTTGCCAAAATTTCAAACTACTTTTGTAAACAACTTTAGGTATTTTTTAACATAAATAATCGATAAAATTGAAGACGGGATGATCTGTGTTCAATACAGGATTAAAACAAACTGTAGGCATGCTTTCTGGTTACGCGCCTCTAACAAACAGTACACTTCACTCGACCCTCGTTCTGAACAGGGCTACTCTTCATTACACAAAGGAAAAACCTCAACCAATTTCTAAAGACTGTTGACATCCTCAGTGGAAGCGGTAGGAACTGCAAGAAGGTCCCTTAGAATTGCTGGATTCCCAATGAAATCTCATTGAAAAGAGAGTGAAAAAAAAAAAATACATCTGAATGGGTTTGTCCTCGGGGTTTCGCCCTGCTAAAATAAGTTCTGTTATACTCACAGACATGATTCAAAGCATTTTCAGAAACTTCAGAGTGTTTTTCTATTCCAAATATACTAATAATATGCATATTCTTATCTTCTGGGGATGAGTAGCTGGCAGTTGAATTTGGGTATGCTTTTCATTCCAAACGTGAAAATGCTATCCTATCTAGAGAAGTTAAAATACACCTGGAGTTAGCGAGTGCACACATTGGGGAGAAGGGTACAGAGCAAATGAAGGGGAAGATATTTAAATACGTTTTGAAAATCTCTCCTCCCCCAACTCTCCCACCTCTCCCCTCTCTCCACCCACAGAAAGATA
>NC_036867.1:1391734-1393400 GCF_002910315.2 Salvelinus sp. IW2-2015
TAATAATAATATGCATATTGTACGAGCAAGAATTGAGAACGAGGCCGTTTGAAATGGCCACCTCTTTCCAGGTTACTCAATGCTCCTCTTACAGCCATAACAGGTTAATAATCGATAAAATTGAAGACGGGATGATCTGTGTTCAATACCGGAGGAAAACAATGTGTAGCATGCTTTCTGGTCTCCCGCCTCTAACAAACAGGACACGTCGAGTGACTCGACTTCAAGATGGCCGTACTTCTTCATTACACAAAGGAATAACCTCAACCAATTTCTCAGGACTGTTGACAACCAGTGGAAGCGGTAGGAACTGCAAGCAGGTCGCTTAGAAATCTAGTTTCCTAATGAAACCTACTGAAAAGAGAGTGACCTCAAAATAAAAAATAAAAAATCTGAATGGTTTGTCCTCGGGGTTTCGCCTGCTAAATAAGTTTTGTTATGCACACAGACATGATTCAAACAGTTTTAGAAACTTCAGAGTGTTTTCTATCCAAATATCCTAACAATATACATATCTTATCTTCTGGGGATGAGTAGCTGGCAGTTGAATTTGGGTATGCTTTTCATCCAAACTTGAAAATACTGCCCCCGATCCTAGAGAAGTTAAACAATAAAAGCAAATTTACCAACATTTCTGAAAATTGATTTATACTCAGAATTGCAAAATATAACATTTTCTAGTTCGTTTTACAACTTACAACCATAAAAAAACAATTTATTGCATGACAAACAATGAAACTGACATACACCAAAAACACCATACATTTAGTTCATTAAAAAAAAGTACTATTTATTTAGATGGGTGACATTATCTGCCAAAGTAACAGCCCTGTAGACAAAGAAGAGCTCTCCAGTAGGTACCAAAACATTCAAATGCCATTTTCTCAAAAGTGAGGTTACAAGTTAATCAACATTACTTTCCCATTGTTCCTCAACTGTAGTGTATGATATAACATTTTCTAGTTCTGAGTCTCTACTTTCATCCAATGTAAAAAACACAATTTCAAATTTTGCTACATGAGACCTTCATAGATTTTAAACAAATACATGTATGTTATTGAACAACCCCATGCCATGATTACATAGTGGAAAAACACACCAATCTCTTTCATAATTTCTTTAAACTATAAAAGCTAATTTACCAACATTTCTGAAAAGTGATACATATCGTTTTGGAATGAAACTCTTCTTATGTTTCCCCATCTGAGCTCAGAGTAGATGAGATATTTAGTGTTTGTCTCTGTTGTGTTGAAGACCAATCAAGCAGGAGAGACCAGCCTCCCCTGTACCCAGCTGTGTGTCCATGAAGAGTGACCGGTCTATGGGTCGTCCTATACACTTTAGAGAGGGAGACTTTTCTACTGAACAAAGGTAAGAAGAACTCATGGGTCATGGTCAGTGAGTTACACAACACTGTCTCTAGTCATTTCTCCTCTCCCATTTTCCCATTTATTTTGATGTTTTCATAATCCATAGGCTAATCCTTTGGTCCATTTTCATAGTCCTAAAACAATATTAAACAAACACAACATTCCCTCTGTGTGTGTGTGTGTGTGTGTGTGTGTTACCTCTCTGTGTGTGTCTATGTGTGTGTCATGTTTTGTCCACAGAAACCAACAGGAGAGATCAGAGTCAGAGATTCTCAGTGGTCAGTCTTCCCAGAGTC
>NC_036867.1:1393500-1408226 GCF_002910315.2 Salvelinus sp. IW2-2015
TGGTTAACGTCTGCTGTCCAGAAGCAAGCACCAATGAGCTGGAACTAGCCTCGGTGCTTTGGCCAAGAAACCCCCGCTAGCTGAAAGTCCATCAGCCACTCCTTGGGCTTACAATACATATTTTTTGCCAGAGTACAACCAGGAATAAAAACAAACGTACAGTGAATAACACAATAGAAAAAATCTATATACAGTGTGTGCCAAATTATGTAAAGAAATTAGGAGGTAAGGGAAAATAAATAAGCCCAGTTAGTGGCAAAGAATTACAATTAGCAATTAAACACTGGAGTAAGATTGCAGAAGATGAATGTGCAAGTAGAGATACTGGGTGCGAAAGAGCAAAACATTTATAATTAAACAATATGGGATGAGGTAGTGGATGGGCTATTTACAAGATGTGCTTATGTAACAGGTGCAGTGATCTCGTGAGCTGCTCTGACAGCTGGTGCTTAAAGTTAGTGAGGAGATATAAGTCTCCAGCTTCAGTGATTTTTGCAATTTGTTCCAGTCATGGCACAGAGAAACTGGAAGGAAAGGCGGACAAATAGAGTTTGTATATATACCTCTGGAGGGTACGCTATTCCTCCCTAATCTTACCTCATTTTGCGCACCACACTGTATATAAGCTCCTCTCATCACTCCACTGAACCATACAACCGCAGCTGGCTAGCCTACTTCGAAAACCATAAACGACACGGCGGCTAAAGCCTGACTCTGTTCAAACCACGACGGCGGTGGCTAGCCTATCTTTAAACCATCGATATGGCTGGCTAGCCTTCTTTAAACCCATCGACCACGGCTCTAGCCTATTCTTCTAAACCATCGACACGCGGCTGGCTAGCCTAATCTTTTAAACCAATCTTATAGGCTGGCTAGCCTATTCTTTACAAACCATCGATATGGCTGCTAAGCCTATCTTTAAACCATCGATTACGGCTGGCTAGGCCTATCTTCAAAACCATGCGATACGGCTGCTAAGCCTATCTTTCAAACCATCGATCGCGCTGGCTACCTATCTTCGAAACCATCGATACGGGCTGGCTAGCCTATCTTCAACCCATCATACGGCTGGCTAGCCTTATGGGCCTTCAAAACCATCGGACACGGCTGGCTAGCCCTATCTTCAAACCACGATACGGCTGGCTAGCCTATCTTCAAACCACGACACGGCTGGCTAGCCTATCTTCAAACCATCGATACGGCTGGCTAGCCTTCTTCAAACCATCGAACGGCTGGACTAGCCTATCTTCAAACCATCGACACGCTGGCTAGCCTACTTCAAACCATCAACACGGGCTGCGAGCCTATCTTCAAACCATCGACACGGCTGGCTAGCCTATCTTTAAAGAAGCATCTTCCAAGCGAATTAGGAGAATCACTCTGTAGCTTGTTTCAGGACGACCGCAACAATCATGATACCGGACAACTGCCAGAAGAACAAAAATTTTGGGGGACCAATCAGAGCCTTAACCAATCGCGGCTGCGAGAAAAAAGCCCAACCCCCCCAAGGCGCCCGGTTCTGAAAAGATACACGGCGAACCAAGCCGTTTCTCATAAAATACATTCCATGACTTGTTTACTCAAGCGAGCGCGGTTCGATTTTTGGCAGAGGTCAGGAGGCCTGGAAAAATAATCAACATATAATAAATTTGTACAGGCATAGTCCATAAGTAGTCTGCTCCCAAGATGTGAAGACAAGGCACACACTGGCATCATGCCACATTAACATGAAAAAGAGTTAGATTCTGGTTGGAATGGGTGGAGATAAACACGATGTGGGTAGTCGGGAAGAACACACGCAGGAGAAAAGGTTAACCTTGCACTACCAATTCCAGAGGTTTTGGCACATTTGGCCATTGATGTACAATGTCAAAACACACATTAACAATGTGTTCATCGTAAAATGAACAGAACATTAATTGCAAGTGGTGGTAATTGTTTACTTGATCATAATGAAATACTAGCCCTTTTTGTGATGACTGTACATTCTGTGAGAAATATTTTTATTAAACGTTTGCTTAAAAATGAATCCAAAGTGATGCTTTTCAGGAAAAGAGATTTGATCATGGACCCGGTCAGCAGACAGATACTAACAGATGGCTCACCATTCATCGCAGCACCATGTTTCTACAACCTGATGATGCTAGTGCAGGTCTGTTCTCACACAGTACACGTTCACTTCTTTCATTTAAGCTCATATATTTTTTGTTGAAGGTTTGTCTTGTTTATTTTTAATGTTGTTTATTCGTTGTTGACTATTTGTCGTCCCACAGGGCAGGTGTTTTATGTTGTTTATTGGTTGTGACTATTTGTTGCCCCACAGGGCGTGTTTAATGTTTGTTATTGCTTTGTTGACTATTTGTCGTCCCACACGGCATGTTTTAATGTTTTTTTGGTTGTTGACTATTTGTGTCCCACAGGGCGCTGTTTTAATGTTGTTTATACGGTTGTTGACTAGTGTCGTCCCACAGGCATGTTTTAATAGTTGTTTATTTGGTTGTTGACTATTTGTTGTCCACAGGGCAGTTTTAATGTGAGTCTATTCCGTTGGATAAGGCGTCCCCAGGCGGTAATGCTTAAATGTATGTATATTGGTTGTTGCTATTTGTTGTCACCACGGGCTGTTTTAACTTTGTTGTAATTGGTTGTTGACTATCTGTTTCGTCCCCACAGGGCGTGTTTTAATGTTGTTTATTGCGTTGTTGACGTATTTGTCGTCCCACAGGGCGTGTTTTAATGTTGTTATATGGTTTGTTGATATTTGTTCGTCCCACGGGCGTGTTTTAATGTTGTTTATGGTTGTTGACTATTTGTTCGTCCCACAGGGGCTGTTTAATGTTGTTTATGTTGGTTTTGGGACTATTGTTCGTCCACAGGGCATGTTTTAATGTTGTATTGGTTGTTGACTATTCTTGTCCCCAAGGCGTTTTAATGTTGTTACTGGTTGTTGACCTATTTGTCTGTCCCACAGGGCGTTGATGGTTTTACTATTTGTCTGTCCCGAGTTTTGTTTATTGGTTGTTGACTATCTTTATCTGGTTGTCCCATAGGGCACCTTCTTTAATGGTATCGCTCTGGACTACACATGCCAGCGCCTCTGACCGACACATAAATGACCTTGGTGATGTACATCGAAATAGTTAGCTATTGGTGTTGACTTATTTGTCATCCCACAGGGCAACATGTTTAATGTTGTTTAATGTTTCTGACTATTTGTTGTCCAACGGGGCGTGTTTATGTTGTTTAGTTGGGTTGTTGACTAGTTTGTCGTCCCACAGGGCATGTTTTAATGTTGTATATTGGTCTGTTGACTATTGTCGTCCCACAGGCCGTGTTTCTAATGTTGTAATCTTCTATTTGGTCACAGTTAGTTGTATATTGGTCTGTTGACGACCTTCTTCCTGTCTGCCCCAGGGCACTGTTTGAATGATGCTACTATTGGTTCTGTTATGTAAACTTATTGTGTCCGTCCCTAGGGCACGACCTGTCCGCTAACACATAAATGTTGTGATTAACATATGTTGTTGACTATCCCTCTGGTAGACAAATAGTCACATTAACCGTGTAACACAGGGGCTATGTTTCAATGTGTTTCTTACTTGTGGGATAAGTAATGGTTTCAACTATAAATTGAACTCCTGTGGCACATTCACAAAATATGCGCACCATGGTTGGTGGGATTATAGTTGGTGTCTTGTGTCACAGGCTTAATGTAAGTCGCCTTAAGCTCGCCATACTTAAATGTAAATGTACATTGGGTTGACTTTGTCATCCCACAGGCATTTTTAATTGTTTATTGTTGTGACTATTTGTGTCCCACAGGGCGTGTTTTAATGTGTTTATTGGTGTTGACTATTTGTCTCCCACAGGGCATTTTTAATTTGTTATTGGTGTTGACTATTTGTCGTCCACAAGGCGTGTTTTATGTGTTATTGGTTGTTGACTATTGTCGTCCACAGGGCATGTTTAATGGTATATTGGTGTGTACTATTTGTCGTCCCACAGGGCATGTTTAATGTTGTATATTGGTGTGACTATTTGTCGTCCCACAGGGCATTGTTTAATGTTGTTTATTGGGTTGTACTATTGTCGTCCCACAGGGCTTGTTTAATGTTGTATATTGGTTGTGACTATTGTCATCCCACAGGCGTGTTTTAATGTTTTATGGTGTTGACTGTTGTCGTCCCACAGGGCGTGTTTTAATGAACTCCAGAGCACATACCTGACCCTGTGGATTGTCCTGGACTACAACTCAGACTTCATCTACTACACAGACACATTCGTCAGGTCTAGAACAGGTGAGGTTCTAGGTGGTTCTTACTACGCAGACATTCTAGAACAGGTGAGGGTCTATGGTTCTTACTATGCACGACATTCTAGAACGAGGTTGAGTTCTATAGGTTCTACTACGCAGACATTCTAGACAGGTGAGTTCTACTAGCAGACTCAGACAGTGAGGTGCTATGGTTCTTCTACTCAAACTATAGAACAGGTGAGGTTCTATGGTTCACTACTCAAACATTCTAAAATAGGTAAGTTCTACTACTCAGGACACATTCTAGAACATATGAGGTTCTACTACTCACTCATTCTAGAACAGGTAGGTTCTTACTACTCAGACACATTCTAGAACAGATGAGATTTCTACTATTCAGACACATTCTAGAACAGGTGAGCCTACTACTCAGACACATTGTAGAACATATGAGGTTCTACTACTCAGACTCATTCTAAACAGATGAGATCTACTACTCAGACACATTCTAGAAACAGGTGAGGTTCTACTACTCAGACACATTGTAGAACAGATGAGATTCCATGTTCGCCTACTCAGACACATTCTAGAAACATATGAGGTTCTACTACTCAGACTCATTCTAGAACAGGTGAGGTTCTACTACTCAGACACAGCCTAGAACAGATGAGGTTCTACTACTCAGACTCATTCTAGAACAGTGAGGGTTCTACTACTCAGACTCATTCTGAAACAGGTGAGGTTCTACTACTCAGACACATTGTAGAACAGATGAGATTCTACTCTCAGACACATTCTAGAACAATATGAGGTTCTACTACTCAGACACAGTCTAGAACAGATGAGGTTCTACTACTCAGACTCATTCTAGAACAAGATGAGGTTCTACTACTCAGACTCATTCTAGAACAGATGAGGTTCTTACTACTCAGACTCATTCTAGTAACAGGTGAGGTTCTACTACTCAGACACATTCTAGAACAGATGAGATTGTCTACTACTCAGACACATTCTAGAACAGGTGGGGTTCTACTACTCAGACACATTCTAGAAACAGGTGAAGTTCTACTACTCAAGAACATCTAGAACAATGAGATTCTACTACTCAGACACATTCTAGAACAGGTGAGGTTCTACTACTCAGACTCATTCTAGAACAGGGAGGTTCTACTACTCAGACACATCTAGAAACAGATGAGGTTCACTACTCAGACCACTTCTAGAACAGGTGAGGTTCTACTACTCGAACACATTCTAGTAACAGGTGAGGTTCTACTACTCAGACTCATTCTAGAACAGGTGAGGTTCTACTACTCAGACACATTCAAGAACAGATGAGGTTCTACTACTCAGACACATTCTAGAACAGATGAGATTCTACTACTCAGACACATTCTAGAACAGATGAATTCTACTACTCAGACACATTCTAGAACAGATGAGGTTCTACTACTCAACGACTCATTCTAAAACAGATGAGGTTCTACGACTCAGAATCATTCTAGAACAGGTGAGTTCTACTACTCAGACTCATTCTAGAACAGATGAGGTTCTACTACTCAGACTCATTCTAGAACAGGTGAGGTTCTACTACTCAGACACATTCTAGAACAGGTGAGGTTCTACTACTCAGACACATTGTCAGGTCTAGAACAGCTGAGGTTCTTCAACTGTATTTGATCAATTGTCAAGGAAGAGAGGCATGGCACTGAAACATTTTATTCAATGTTTTATTTGTCACATGCTTGTAAACAACAGGTGTAAACTAACAGTACCTACTTACAGGCCCTTCCCAACAATACACAATAATAGAAACATAATAATATGAATAGGAATTAATACAAAATGAGTAACAATAACTTGGTTATATACACAGGGTACCAGTACCGAGTCAATGTGCAGGGTATGAGGTAATAACATGGCTATATACACGGGGTACCAGTACCGAGTCAATGTGCAGAGTATGAGGTAATAACATGGCTATATACACAGGGTACCAGTACTGAGCAGATGTACAGGGGTATGAGGTAATAACATGGCTATATACACAGGGTACCAGTACCGAGTCAATGTGCAGGGTATGAGGTAATAACATGGCTATATACACAGGGTACCAGTACCGAGTCAATGTGCAGGGTATGAGGAAATTGAGGTAAATACAGTATGTACATACAGTGCATTTAGAAAATATTCAGACCCCTTGACTTTTCCCACATTTTTTTTACGTTACAGCCTTATTCTAAAATGGATAAAATAAGGTTTTCCCCTCATCAATCTACACACTACCCCATAATGAGAAAGCAAAAACAGGCTCGTAGAAATGTCTGCATATTTGGAAAAAAACGAAAACAGAAATTTACATAAGTATTACATAAGTATTACGTAAATTATGTATATGGTATGAGACTCAAAATTGAGCTCAGGTGCATTCGGTTTCCATTGATCATCCTTGACATGTTTCTACAACTTGCAGATAGCCCGGTTAGCCAGTGTGCGGGAGCACTGGTTGGTTGGGCCAATTGAGTTAGTATGTACATATGTACATGAATGTATAGTTAAAGTGACWGTGCATACAGTATATGATAAACAGAGAGTAGCAGCAACGTAAAAGAGGGGTTGGGTTGGGCACACWATGCAAATAGTCTGGGTAGCCATTTGATTGCCTGTTCAGGAGTCTTATGGCTTGGTGGTAAAAACTGTTGAGAAGCCTTTTTGTCCTAGACTTGGCACTCCGGTACCGCTTGCCATGCGGTAGTAGAGAGAACAGTCTATGANTTAGTTAGTCATTTGATTCGATGTTCAGGTGTCTTCTGGCTTGGGGGTGAAGGCCTGTTTAGAAGCCTTATTGGCCTAGACTTGGCACTTCGGTACGCTTTGCCATGGCGGTAGTAGAGGAGAACAGTCTACTGACCATGGGTGGATGGAGTCTTTGACATTTTTTTGAGGGCCTTCCTTGACACCTCTGGCATCGGTATGAGAGCTGGATGCAGGAAGCTTGGCCCCAGTGATTGTACTGGGGTCCTGCGTATCTCCACTACCCTCTTCTAGCTGCTCGTCTCTGGTGTGCCGCGTCGGTTCAGGCCGAGCAGTTGCACTGCATACGGCATGGCCAGGTGATGCAGACCCAGTCATGGACATGCTCTTTCGATTGGTGCAGCTTTGTAAGAACCTCTTTTGGAAGACTTCGAGGATCCATCCTTAACTCTTTTCAGTCTCCTGAGGGTGGGAAAATAGGTCCTCTTGCTCATGCTTCTCTTGTTCGTGCGATCTTGTGTCTTGGTGTGCCTTGGACCATCGTTTAGTTTGTTTTGGTGGATTCGTGTGTGACACCTAAGAACTGATCTGATAGCTCTCACTCCTTGCTCCAGCTACCACAGCCCCGTCGATTGAGAATGGGGGAGTGGCTCGGTCCTCTTTTTTTCTGGTAGTCCACAATCATCTTCCTTCTGTCTTTGATCCATACCTGTTGAGGGATGTATGAGCACGTTCGTTGTCTCGTGCACCACCCAATGGGGCCCATGCGTCTCATTGCTGACTTCTTCTCCTATGGCTGGGTCTCGGTCGTTGTCCGGTGATCCCAAGTGCCTACCACGTTGTAATCAACTTTTGGCAAACTTAATGATGGTTCTTGTGAGGTCGTGCTTGATGCAGTCGATTAGAAGTGGAAACAGGGAGTACAGGAGGGGACTTGCGCACGCTACGCCCGGAGGGGCCCGTGTGTTGAAGGAATCAGCATTTGGCGGATGTGGTTGTTACCTTTAACCATGACCACCCTTGGGGGTTGCCCAGTTCAGGATGTCAGCGGATCAGTTGGCAGAGGGAGGTGTTTAGTTCCAGGTCCTTAGCTTATTGATGAGCTTTTGAGGGCACTATGGTGTTGAACGCTGAGATGTAGTCAATTGAATAGCATTCTCACATATGGTGTTCCTTTTTGTCCGGTGGGGTAAGTTGCTAACTGGCAGTGGCACAAAGAGATTTCGCATCATCTCTGTTGTCTGATTTGCTGGGTGGGGTACTGCGGATTGCAATTGGAGTGGGTTTAGGGTTTGGTGCTCTCATGCATGTTCACTGGGTCTATTTGCTTCGAACGCGACATAAGTAAGTAGTTTAGCTCATCTGGTAGGCCTGCGCTGTCACTGGGTAGCCCCGGTCTGTGCTCTTCCCTTTGTAGTCTGTAACTTGGTTTGCAAGCCCTTGCGACTTCCACTGACCCGAGCCGTCAGTAGCGCGTGTTAGTAGCCGATTCTGAGCTTTAGTCCTGTATCTGCCACTGCTCTTGTGTTTGACTGTTCTGTACGGTTCCGGGCATTATGGCATAGCGGATTTCTTTATAAGCTTCCGGGCTTATAGAGTCCCGTGTTCCTCTTAGCTTTATGCTCCAGTGCGGATGCTTCGCCCTGTAACCAATGGCTTTCTTGGTTGGCGGTATGTACGTACGGTCGAAGCCTGTGGGCGCACGTCATCAGATCACTTATTGATTGAACCAATGATTGCATTTGTGGCTGTTAACATCCTCCAATGCCTTCGTTGAGGAATTCCCGGAACATTATGCTCAGTCTGTGCTAGCAAAACAGTCCTGTAGCTTAGCAATTCTTGCTTGTGAAGCAGGAATGCACGGAGATAGTATATTAATTGGTCAGCTTACTTTGCCAATGCGGGGCGTATTGTGGAGAGCTTTGTGTGGATGCATCTCTGTTGTGGTGGAGTACATGGTGGTCCAGCCGAGTTTTCGCCTCCTCTGTGTCCCTTTCACTATTCTGATAGAACTCATGCTGATTTAAAAGACGTTTCTCAAGTATTCTTTACTGTTATTAAAGTCCCGGCACTAGGAGCGACGCCTTTGGGTGGAGCGGGTTTGCTATGGCGATACAAGCTAATTTATTGTGGTCCCCTTAGTGGCAGCAAGAAGTCTGTGGTGGTTTATGTAAGACAGCTTTACGAAAATACAGATGAAACTCTCTAGGTAGATGGTGTGGATCTAGCAGCTTTTCATTGAGATACTTACCTTCAGCGCCGAGCAAAACGCTTGAGACTTCTTTAGATATGCGTGACCAGCTGTTTATTTAAAAAATACATAGTCACCGCCCCTTGTCTTACCAGACACCGCTGGTCTATCCTGCCGGTGCGTGTATTAACCAGCCAGCTGTATGTTTGATTAAATTTTGTCGTTCAGCAGACTCCATGAAGCATAGATATTAACAGTTCTGAATCTCCGTTGGGTAGTTTATCTTCCGTGTAGGTCATCAGTTTTTATTTTCCAAAGATTGCACGTTTGCTAGCAGCATTGGAAGGAAAAAAGTGGGGGGGGGGGGGGGGGGTTTTTTTTTTATCGATCGCTACTAATTCTTAGAAGGCACATCCGCCTTTGGCCCCCTTTTTCTTCAGCCTTCTCCTCACGCAATGACAGGGATCTGGGCCTGTTCCCGGGAAAGCAGTATGTCTTCACTGTCGGTGGTTCGTCGGATCTCGTCCAAAGGAAAAAAATACTTCTGCCGGTTCGTGGTGGAGTAATCGCAGTTCTGATTGTCCGCAGAGTTTATTTTTGGTCATAAGAGACGGTGCAGCATTATATGTACTAACATAAGTTACAAACAACACAAAGAAACAAACAAAAACGCAATTGGATAGGAACACGTTAAAATGAACAGCCTTCTTCTCCGGCGCCATCTTAACTCCTTTCCTATAGCAAATGCTTATTCAAACCTCCCTTTCTTTAGTTCCATAGTGCACCGCCAAATGGCAACCCTATTCGCCTACACGGTTGCGCTACTTTTGAACCAGGGGCCATAGTGGACTATGAAGGGAACTAGGGTGCCATTGGGGAGACAGACACAGATGGTTGAGCATGCTGACGTGCACGTGAGTTCGCAACAGCTGACAGACCGCTCACTTGCCATTTCTGCAGGGGCAATCTTTATCTCTGGCAGCTAGTTTAGCCTCATGATGCGCTTGATGTATAGCAGTAGTAATGATGGGTTGATTTTACAGTAGTAATGATGATCGGGATGTCAGCTGGCCTACAGGAGGGAGAACATTATAGAGTGAGAAATGATAGGGCCTCTATGCAACTATGGAAAGTGTTTTGAAAAGGGCAGTTTGGATAAGATTGGCAGAACTACCGTTATTTCCCCTAATATCATTGCTCTATTTTTGGACTGGGTCACTATGGGCCTTCTGGTCAAAAGTAGTTGGGGCCCTGGTCAAAAAGTAGTGGAGTATATAGTGGATAGGAACAATTTGGGACACATGTCTATAGTGTGGTTGTGAGAGTCCCTGTTTACTTCCCCAGACTAGCAGCCGGACGCAGACAGCTGCTCACCTGGCCTTTTAGCAGAGGAATCTAGATGTGACCTTAGTGCAAGACAATGGCAGGAGGCAGTCAATGCAGGGAGGCCGCAGCAGACACAAGCCGTCTCATCTGGTTGAATTAAACATGTCTGTTTTCCTGACTCTTACATTCGAGATTATGCTACATTTAAAAGACCCAGAGGAGATCTGAGCACTGAGCGCGTACACACGCTGCTTTCGGTGTGTGAGTGTGTGTTTGGGTTGACCTAGGAAAGCCTATGGGGGTTGTTTGGTTCGGTGGGGGGAAGGGGCTGGATTAGTTAGAGTGCACCACAGTTATTGGTCATAGACCAAACAATGGGGAGGACTAAAGAGGATGTTGGTCCTGTGGTCCCCCCTCCTCTCCTCCCCATACCCCTGCTGTCCCTATAGCGATGGAGCACTGTGTGTGTGTGTGTGTGTGTGTGTGTGGTGTGTGTGTGTGTGTGTGTGGTGGGTGGTGCTGTGGTGGTGTGTTTCAGGCAACCGCCTCTGGGCGTAGGTACAGCCCGTGTTGTGTGCAGCTGGAAGATCTGCCAGTCCTGTCTAGTAAGCGTCTTCCTGCCCCCACGTGTATGGCAGGACCTACCACATATAATGAACTACTAGCCTAGACTGTTGAGCAATGACAACAACTAGCGACAGTCAAGACTACTAAAGCATTGCTAAAACAGTGGCTAAGTAGATGCAATCTCTCTTAACAACTGCATGGAGGGCTACTAGCACATATGGATGATGAAACTGCTATGATCTACACCACGTACGTTGATTGCTGCTGCAACTCTTCAATGACATCCTTCCACAACTGCAACAGTTCACAAGTGTTCACACCAGTAAAGTAGTAAGGCAAGCGGAACCAGTAAAGTAACATAGTAAGATGACAATAGGAACAAGTCAAGAACACGTAAGATGAAACACGAGTGACAGTAAAGTGAACACAGTAAGTACATGTAACACAGTAAAAGTGAAACACAGTAAAGTTGAACACAGGTAAAGTTGAACACGTAAAGTGAACCATAAGAACTGGCCATTTATCCTCTCAGAAGCCAGGCTGATGTCCTGTGAATTTCTTAGTTTCTTTTCCTTATTTTTATATTATTTATTTTTTAATACATGTTATCCTCCTTTTTCTCCCCAATTTTCGTGGTTATCCATCGCTGTAATTACTATCTGGTCTCATTGCTACAAACTCCCGGACGGGCTGGAGACAGTCGCCAAGCTGCGTCCTCCGAAGCAAACCAACCCACGCCGCACTGCTTTCTTAACACAGCGCGCCTCCAACCGGCCGGCAAATGTCCGAGACCCGTGCACCTGGCCCCCATCGGTTAGCGCGCACTTGCGCCGGCCCGCCACAGGGAGTCCTGGAGCGCGATGAGAAGGATATCCCTACCGGCCAACTCCCTAACCGGACGACGCTATGCCAATTGTGCGTCGCCCCACGGACCTCCCGGTCGCGGCCGGCTGCGACAGAGCCTGGGCGCGAACCCAGAGACTCTGGTGGCGCAGCTAGCACTGCGATGCAGTGCCCTAGACCACTGCGCCACCCGGGAGGCCCGTCCTGTGAATTTCTAAACCAATTAAGCGATGCATTGTCATGCAATGTTACATTGGGACATATTGGCCCACCRTATGAAGCCGGCAGGGCCACAGCGGACGGATGAAAGAGCTGTGTTGGGTTAGTGCTGAGGATGATACTGACTGGAGCTGTACTAATAGACTTCCAGGCTGCTACGGAGCAGAAAGACTCCATTGTGTGTGTGTTTCTAATGAGCCTCTGAAAGACACACACTGTCGTGAGCTGCCTGTCTCTCAAGAGGTCCTCACAGACACACACTCTTTCAACAAGAGGTGCCATTGTGGAGTGGGATACACTCATAAYTCCATATGAAAAAGTGTGTGTGTGTRGCATATTTGATCRAGTACTCCAGTCTGAGAAAACGTAGTAGTAGCTCATGCTATAGAATGGCACCAGTGCATCACTGTTGACTGTCCATAATCATGTCTTGCTTATGTGTATATTGCTGTGCATCATCCAACATGACAACACACACAAGCTTTCTCTTTCCTATCGCTGACTCCTCCATGTCATGTTCTGCAGTGTGTACCATGACAACAGAGGCTAGCGCGGTGGGTGAGGCGGACACAGAGGGMAAGCCGAAGCCCAGCGTAGCAGAGGCAGAGAGAAAACCGGAGAACAAGCAGAGCTCAGAGGCAGAGATACAACTGGAGAACAAGCAGAGCCCAGAGGCAGCAGCAGCGGAGCCAGAGAGGGAGAAACCCAGCCAGAAGACCCAGGAGCAGGCCTCAGAGCCTGGCTCCACAGAGACCCCTATCTTCCCCACCACCACCACCACTGAGGAGGAGCAGCTAGTGAAGCCCCGCCAGCGCACCTCAGCCAGCCGGGGCCTCTCACGCCTCTTCTCCTCCTTCCTCAAGCGGCGCTCGCAGTGCACAGACGTAGAGTGGGCCGAGGTCGAGAAGGCGGAGAAGGACAGGAAAGAGAAAGAGAAGGCAGAGGCTGGAACAAAGGAGGAAAAGTTAGAGCAGGCCAAGGGGGAGGAGAAGAAAGAGGAGGAAGAAGCAGCAAAGAAAGCAGAGAAGAAAAAAGAGGAGGAAGAAGCAGCAAAGAAAGCAGAGAAGAAGAAAGAAGAGGAAGAAGCAGCAAAGAAAGCAGAGAAGAAGAAGAAGAAAGAAGAGGAAGAAGCAGCAAAGAAAGAGGCAGTGAAGAAGAAGAAAGAAGAGAAAGAGGCAGCAAAGAAAGGCAGAGAAGAAGAAGAAAGAGAGGAGAGAAGCAGCAAAGAAAGCAGAGAAGACAAAGAAAGAGGAGGAAGAGAGCAGCAGAGTAAGAAAGAGGGGAAGAAGGCAAAGAGCAGAGAAGAAGAAGAAGAAAGAAGAGAGAGAGCACAGAAAGGGCAGGAGAAGAAGAAAGAAGCAGCAAGAAGCAGAGAAGAAGAAGAAAGAGGAGGAAGTAGGAGCAAAGACGAGGAGAGAGTAAAGAAAGAGGCACGGACAGGAGGCAGAAAGAAGAGAGGAGGAAAGAGCAGCAAGAGAAAGCGAGAAGAAGAGAAAAGAGGAGAAGAAGCAAGAGAAGAAGAAAGAAAGAAGAGGAAGGGAACAAAGAAAGAGCAGAGAGAGAAAGAGGAGAGAGGCAGCAAAGAAAGCGGAGGAGAAGAAGAAAGAGGGGGAAGGCAGCAATGAAAGAGGCAAAGAGAAGAAGAAGAAAGAGGAGGAAGGCAGCAAAGAAAGAGAGAGAAGAAGAAGAAAGAGGAGGGGAGAGGCAGCAAAGAAAGCAGAGAAGAAGGAGGAAGCAAAGAAAAGAGGAGAAGAGAGTAAAGAGAGATGGAGAGGCAGCAAAGAAAGCGGGCAGAAGAGAAGAAAGAGGAGGGAAGAGGGCCAGCAAAGAAAGCAGAAAGAAGAAGGAAAGAGGAGGAAGAGAACGTAAAGAAAGCGGAGAAGAAAGAAGAAAGAGAGGCAGAAAGCAGCAAAGAAAGAAGGAGGAAGAGGTTAGCAAAGCAGAGAAGAAGAAGAAAGAGGAGGAAGAGGGCACAAACAAATCAGAGAAGAAGAAGAACGACGAGGAGGAGGCAGCAAAGAAGCCGAGAAGTAAGAAAGAGGAGGAAGGGGCAGCAAAGAAAGAGGAGAAGAAAGAAAGGGGACGGAAAGACCAACGAAAAAAAACACACAAGGGGAAGAAGAAAGAGAAAGAAAAATAAAAGGGAAAAAAGGAGGAGAATGGGAAGAGACGAGGCGAATAAAGAGGGTAAAGGAAGAACGAGGAGAATAAAGAGGTAAGAAGAAAAACGGAAAGGGCAAAAAGAGAAGCCAGGGGGCAGTCCACAAAGAGGTTGCAGGTGAAAGCCCCCATCGCGGCCCGGAGCCAGAGCTCAGAGCGGAGGCGGAGGGCGGAGGGGAGGCTGGAACAGGAGAGGCAGGAGGAGCCGTTGTTAGAGGCCAGGACGCATCAATCATCAGCAGCACCGAGAACACAGGTGAGTGAGGGAGAGCAGACACGGTGAACTTCTCACCTATGGGCAATGGTGACACTCTGTTCCTTGGGGAATGCTATCCTGCTGTTTTTTTTGTTCTGATTTAGATTTTGGGAGACAGCTTTTTGCAGTGGCAAAAAAAAAAATTGCCGAATTAT
>NC_036867.1:1411853-1432663 GCF_002910315.2 Salvelinus sp. IW2-2015
TACACTATCCTACACTACTATTATTTGTCACATGCGCCGAATACAACATGTGTAGACCTTACAGTGAAATGCTTACTTACAAGCCCTTAACCAGCAGTGCAGTTCAAGAAAGAGTTTTAAGAAAATATTTACCAAATAAACTAAAGTAAAAAATTATTAAAAGTAACACAATAAAATAACAWTAGCGAGGCTATATACAGGGGGTACCGGTACCGAGTCAATGTTGGGGGGTACAGGTTAGTTGAGGTAATTTGTACATGTCGGTAGGGGTGAAGTGACTATGTATAGATAATAGTACACTATCCTACACTAACCTATGTGAGAGACAGAGATGACCAGAGAAAGATGCCCAAGTTACGTATGTATGACGTTTAGCATTCTTCATTTTAGCTTTATTTAATTGTTCTTCACATAAGAGTTCATTGAGGAATTTCCTAAATGTTTTTCCGTGTTAGGTTGAAGGATGGGAAGGTGGCAGCTGAGGAGTGTTCCCGTTACCATGTGGACGGGAATTCCCTGGTGATCCGGGATGTGGCGAAGGAGGACGCAGGGAAGTACACTATCCTGGTGGGAATCCAAGAACACAGACTCTACCAGAACCTAACGCTCTCTCTTGTGGTCAACGGTGAGGACCAAGTTTTCCCTGCTCTCTTCATACTCCATCGTTTTCTCTATTTTTTCATCTTCATGCATCCTCTCTTTAGCTCTGTGCACACTTTGTGTCTCCTAGACATTCTGCTGTTCCATTCTGTCCCCTTTCTCTTCTTACCCTTTTTATCTCTCACCCTCTCTCTCTTTCTCCTCCTCTGTCTCTCTCTCTCCCCCCTCTGTCTCTCTCTCCCTCTCTATCTCTCTCTCTCTTCCTCTCTCTCTCTCCGTCTGTTTCTCTCTCCCTCTCTGTCACTCTCTCTATCTCTCTCTCTCTCCCTCCCTCCCTCTCTCCCTCTCTCTCTCTCTCTCTCTCTCTGTCTGTCTTCTCTTCCTCCCTCTCTGTGTTCATGGTCTGTGTGTCTCTCTGTGTTCCTCCAGTGAGTCCTGGGATAGGGGAGAAGGCAGTGTCAGTGCAGGACCCAGGCAGTGTTCCGCGGGGTAGCAGACAAGCCCTGCACTGCACCTCCCACGGAGTCCCCCCTCCTCACATCACATGGCTCTGGCACCCCTGCCCCCCCAAAGGCCTGTAAGTACACCTTGTTCTCACATGTCACATGCAGTAGCGTAAACACACACATCTTCAAAAAGYTTTGTAAATACTCCTTTACTTAAAACACAGACACACATACAGTCCTGACACCCTTGCCTATACATATCCAATCAACATACTTGCATACAGCATACTGTGTATCTAGAATAATGAATACACACACCTTAATTGCATACCCACATAGTCTCCTATTACTTTACACAGAACAGTACTGTTCTTAAAACTTGTCAGACATTGGGTCAGTAACCGAAAGGTCACTGGTTCGAATACCCATGGCGACAAGGCAAAAAATCTGCCAATGTGCCCTTCAGCAAGGCACTTAARCCTKATTTTCCCCAGGGGTGCTGTACTAKTATGGCTGACCCTGTAAAACAACACATTTCARTGTACCTATCCGGTGTATGTGACAATAAAACATATTATTATTATTATTATGTAATTTTGTCATACTGTTCCTAACTTAGAATTGGAGCAAAACAGTGTGTGTGACTATAAGATGTGTGCCTGTTTTAGGGTGTGAGTGAGAGAATGTGTGTGATGTGATCCTGGTGTCGGTGTGTGTGTGTTTGTTTGTTTGTGAAGGGAGACATGTTTTTGTCTTAATTCAGCATGTGTTCAGCACAGAGTTTACCTTTTTTGCAGCCAGAACAGATGCCTTTCGAAGTCTTCTATGTCGTGTGAGTTGTGTGAGATGTGTGTGTTGAAATGTGAGTGGTGTGTTTTGTTTCGTCATGTCTTTGTCTGGACTCTTTACCATATGTTTCTGTCACTGGGTGTGTGTGTGTGTGTTGTGGGTGGTGTGTGTGTGTGTGTGTGTGTGTGTGTGTGTGTGTGTGGTGTGTGTGTGTTGTGGTGTGTGTGTGTGTGTGTGTGTGTGTGTGTGTGTGTGGTGTTGCGTCGTGTGTATCCGTCTGTGTGTATCCCGTCCGTGTCTGGTGTGTGTGTCTGCCTGGTAGCTTCACAGACACAGTACAATGTAACCTCAGACTTAAAGATCAGAGTAATAAAGCCCACTTCAATAGAGCACTGTTTCTGTGTTTCTTCAGTCACTCAATAGAGGCCTGTTCTGTGTTTCTCAGCACTTCAATAGAGACCTGGTTCTGTGTTTTCCAGTCAGCTTCAAATAGAAGGCCTCTTCTGTGTTCTCGAGTCATGATTAGTTGGTTCTAATCAAGGACGCTGTGATTTTCCTGTCCCATTAATGCAGGGTGAGATTGGCTGTTGTATTACTGCGATTGGCACACGTGCATCCTGGATGCTTTTCTAATATCTGACACGCACACATGTCGCTCCACCCACATAACCACACACCGCACACACATACACTCAGCATACTATCCGATGAAGCCGTGTATTTGGCAGTTCACGGTTGATCACTCATACACTGACACTGACATTGGTACCTGGACGACACACATTTTATATACAGGTCTTGTGGAAACGGACTTGCCCATAATCAGACTATGATGATTCCAACACACCAGACACACTGATCCTACAATACGCCACACGTTCCTCATGGAAGAGTGGCCTGTCCACACACATCAACTGTGATTGACACACACACACCACACACACACAACACCCACACCACGCACAACACGCACTCACACACACACACACACACCCACCACAACACAGGGACCACACACACAACACACACACACCACACCCACCACACACCCACTGCTTGCAGGCTTTGGAGGTCAGACAACTATTGTGTGGTTGTGTTCAGGTTTGAAAGAGGTTAACCAGAAACTGAGGCCACAATGGCGTCCAGACCAATATCACCCTGTATATTCCCACAGAGACCGCTGTGACTCATACTGTAGGTCAACTATGTACTTGACCTATCCCACACACACACACCCACACACACCCACCACACCACACACCCACACCACACACACCCACGTACACACACACAACACACACACACAACACCACACACACAACACACACACACACCACACACACACACACACCACACACTCATACTCGGTCCTACTTCGAGCTTGTGGAAACTCTCACATTCAATTGCCATAGCAACATCCATCACATAACTTCACTGAACTGTTTTCTTGCATCAGCCAGTGATTACTGACTGCCTAACATGAATAGCTTTACCTAGTTAAACTTGGGCCTTTCCAAATGACCATTGGGACAGCGTGTCTCTGTGGAGAATATAACAGGGTGGGAGTTTGACTTGCTCATACAACCAGTTTTATCAGGTAACGTTTTGCATGACAACAACAACTGTCATGCTTATCACAAACACCAACCTCAGCAGTGCATACCACAGTGTAGTTTGTTCATAAGAACTTATATTTCAGAGGCAGGTAAGGCTACAGAGGTTTGGGGTTCAGAATGAACGGTCTTTTCAATTCATATTTACAATTTTAATTTAGTGTGTTTTCATGGTCACAGACTGTAAAGCACTGAGAGTTGTAGCATTCTGTTGTAGAGTTCTGAAGTAGTGATTCAGAATGTGAATAGACAGCTGATGATACATCCTGACCCGCCTTGTTCTTTTGTAGCTCTGGCAGAACACGGGCTGACCTGGCCCGCCGGAGGAGGCCCAGGGACAGTGGGCTTGGGCTGAGCCGAGCTGATAGGGACCTGTGTCCTCAGGGCTGTGGGTGTGGGTTAAAGCCCGGGTCTGGGGTCTGGATCCACCCTTAGGTCTAGGTCTGGGTCCTTAGTGCTGGATGTTGTCCCTGGGTCCATCGTGGATACTTGGTCCTATCTGGGCCTGGCCCTGGGAACCGCCACCGCTCTTATCTGGCCCGGGCAGGAGGCTCGCTGGGCTCCTGTGCCCCAAAATCAGGAGCCCTTTTCTCTCCTTGTTGGCTTCCTCCCGATGCGAGACGCTTCCAGCAGCGTGTTGCGTCCTCCGTCTTCAAACGTGGCACAGTCCTGCTTCCTCAAGGGCTTGATCTATTCTTGAGACCCCCTTTTCTCCTCACTCCCCCTCCCCTGGCCTGCCTCCCCCTCCCTCTCGCGCAGCTCCCCCATTACACTTCATCAGAGAATCACCCCCACCACCTCAATCCACACCACTCAGGACCACCTTCCCTGCTCCTCCACCCTATTGCCACCCCAGCAGGCACCTTCAATGAACAGACAGCACAGCAACGGCGCAAACCCACATTGGTGCTGCTTCGGGATCTCGGGTCGGAGGGGAGGGAGGGGGGCGGTGGCAGGACAGTGACCTGGAACACTGTTGAACAGTGAGGAAGAGGAGGAGGAGGAAGAAGAGGAGTGAGAGATCACACCACCTGAGGACAATGACTCTGATCAGCTTTTAATGGTTATTATTATATTTATCTTATTTCCTCTTTACGCCACCGGTGTTTTATTTCACACCTTTTTCTCGTTAAAGTTTTTATTTTATTTACACTGTTCCATTTCTCAGACATTTTGAGCCAGAAAGAAGTGCATTCCATCCATCCATAAAGCCATGTTTTTTCTGGAGCTGCTTCTGCTTCTGTGTTCCTCAGAGTGGTACTATAATGGGTACATGAGCCTGACATCCTGTTGTAGTTTCTGACATCCACCAAAAGCTGTGAGTTCTCTTCTGACTGTAATCATCTACTGTATATGTAAGTAGCTGTAGCATCTCAGATGGGCCGAGTGGGAGAGAGGGAGAGAGAGAGGAGGTGTGTGTGTTGGCTATGGGATCCCTACAGTTCTTTGGTTATTAGGCAAGATAGTGCTTTGTCTCCTCTGGGACTGATCATGGGCAGACGCCTACAATCGTAGGAGTTACCCAGAGACAATGACAGTCATATGTCACTTATGTCATGTTATGTCAACTTATGTCATTTGTAAGTTCGTTTCACTCGTATATCAACCATCTTGTCATCCTCGAGTGATGTCATCTTGTATTAATAGTTGCCTTTATTGTGTGGAAATAGTTTTGTCTGTGTGTAATATATGCATCGGAAGCTGTTTTTATTGGGTTGTGCGTCTGTGTGGTGTGTCCCTGCTCGTGTGTGTGTTGTGTGTGGTGTGTGGTGTGTGTGTGTGTGTGTGTGTGTGTGTGTGGTGTGTGTGTGTGGTGTGTGTGTGTGTGTGTGTGTGTGTGTGTGTGTGGTGTGGTGTGTGTGGGTGTGTGTGGGGTGTGTGCGTCTGTGGTGTGTGTCCCTGTTTGCTTGCTTCCTCTGTGTGTGTGTGTGGTGTGTGTGTGTGTGTGTGTGTGTGGTGTGTGTGTGTGTGTGTGTGTGGTGTGTGTGTGTGTGGTTGTGTGTGTGTGTGTGTGTGTGTGTGTGTGGTGTGTGTGTGTGTGTGACATCTACGTTGAGGTATCATTCTACGGGTCTCTCCCAATGTGATTCATTCCATGTATACAGATTTTCTATGAGTAATATATGAATCTAATATTTAATAATTTTATACGACTAACTTACTTATGATAAATGACACATTTTTATGAAAACTGTTAAGATGTATTGTTTAAAATGTCATATCAAATGTATGTTTTTTACATTAAATTTGCTTGAAATTGTGTGTTGCTTCCAACTTTTCGACTTTTCATGGTTTGTAGATGGAGGTAGTAAGTTATTTTGCGGGTTCTCTAAATACAATACTGATACAACATCATAGACAAGCCAACGATCAGTCATCTCACCATGGGCAGGCACACTGTGTGAATGTGTCTGTGGAATGGGTGAGTCTGTATGTGTATGTGTGTGTATATGAATGTATGTGTGTGTATTAATGTATGAGTGTGTATGTCTATATGTGTGTGTTTGTATTGATCTATGTCATCTACCTAACCTTGTGTCCACACATGTATAACCATCTGTATGTGTGTATGTCTGTGTGTGTGCGTGCTTGCATGTGTGTGTGTATGTGTACGCGCTTGCGTGTGTGTGTGTATGTGTACATGCCTGCATGTGTGTGTACGTGCGTGCAAGCATGTGTTTCCGGGGAGGCGTGGAAGAGTCGGCTGTTTGATTGGTATGTGTGTGTGTGTCAGGGCCATTGGTGTCATGCACAGGGTGGGTCGCCCCTACAGGACACGGGCACTCGCTATCTCTGCCAAGAGGAAGAGCAATCAGAGAGAGAGATGGCTGAGGAGAGGAGGGAGGAAGGGAGGAAGGAGAGAAGAGGAGAAGAAAGGAGGATAGGAGGGAGGAGGGAGAGGAGAAGAGCCACCCAGGGAGGGGCACAACGAGAGAGAGAGAGAGAGAGAGAGAGGGCTGACAGGAGACTGGGAGGATGGGAGAGAGGCAGGAGAGGGGGATGGGGAGAGAGGGAGAGGGGAGGGAGGAGAGGAAAGGAGCCAACCAAGGAAGGGACAGAGGGGAGGGCACTGGGCATATCATAGAATCCTAGAATCAATTTGTGATCATTTGAGATTATGAAAGGTGTTAAAATATTGGTGTAAGAAAATACTAAATTGGAGTTCCTCTGTAAGATATATCCCAGGTAAAGGTGTACCCCAGTGGTAATCCTCTAGGAATGATGGATAATAGGATGGACAGTTAATGAATGGTGGGATGGTTTTAAGAATGGGTATTGAGTGTCAAAGTGGGATTGAAATAGATTAAATTGTGTGTGTTTTTTTGCATTGATCTAGACACACAATCCTCCAAAATGTCAAAGTGATTTTWAATTTTTTTTTAAACCAAATGTTACCAAATTAAATAACTAAAATATAGTTGTTGCATAAGTATTCACCCCCTTTGTTTAGGCAAACATAAATTAGTTCAGGTGTACAATGTGGCTTAACAAATCACATAATCATTTACAAGGACTCATCGGGATGGAAATCATAGGGATTGAAATCATAGGATTTGAAATCATAGGGATTGAAATCATAGGGGTTGAAATCATAGGGGTTGAAATCATAGGGGTTGAACATCATAGGGATTGGAATCAATAGGGAATGAAATCATAGGGAATGAAATCATAGGGATTAAATCATAGGGATTGAAATCATAGGGATTGAAAACATAGGGATGGAAATCATAGGGATGGAAATCATAGGGATTGAAATCATAGGGGTTGAAAACTTAGGGGTTGAAATCATAGGGATTGAAATCATAGGGATTGAAATCATAGGGATGGAAATCATAGGGATGGAAATCATAGGGATTTGAAATCATAGGGATTGAAAAACATAGGGATTGAAATCATAGGGAATGAAATCATAGGGATTGAAAAACATAGGGATGGAAATCATAGGGATGGAAATCATAGGGTTGAAAATCATAGGGGTTGAAATCATAGGGATTGAAATCATAGGGATGGAAATCATAGGGATTGAAATCATAGGGATGGAAATCATAGGGATTGAAAACATAGGGATTGAAATCATAGGGATTGACATTATTCAAGCAATCAAATGTATTTATAAAGCCCTTTTTACATCAGCTGATGTCACAAAGTGCTATACAGAAACCCAGCCTAAAACCCCAAACAGCAAGCAATGTAGATGTAGAAGTCACGGTGCATAGGAAAAACTCCCTAGAAAGGCAGGAACCTAGGATTCATACTTTTTAAATGACTACCCCTTCCTCTGTCCCCCATGCATACAACATCTGGAAGGTCAGTCAAGTATTGAGATTCAAGCACAGATTCAACTACACAGACCAGGGAGCCTTTCAAAAACCTCAAAGAAGGGCAGTGATTGGTAGATGGATAACAATAACAAATCAGACATTAAATATCTCTACGCATTGTCAAGTTAATAATTATATTGTGGATTGGTATTTGGTATTTTATTAGGATCCCCATTAGCTGTTGCAAAAGCAGCAGCTCCTCTTCCTGGGGTCCACACAGAACATGAAACATAATACAGAATGACATAATACAGAACATCATTAGACAAGAACAGCTCAAGGACAGAACTACATACATTTTTAAAAAGGKACACGTAGCCTACATATCATTGCATACACACAAACTATCTAGGTCAAATAGAGGAGAGGCGTTGTGCAGCAAGGTGTTGCCAAATCTGTTTTTTGAAACCAGGTTTGCTGTTTATTTGAGCAATATGAGATGGAAGTTCCATGCAGTAAGGGCTCTATATAATCTGTACGCTTTCTTGAATTTGTTCTGGATTTGGTTACTGTGAAAAGACCCCTGGTGGCATGTCTGGTGGGATAAGTGTGTGTGTCAGAGCTGTGTGTAAATTGACTATGCAAACAATTTGGGATTTTCAACACATTAATGTTTCTTATAAGAAGAAGAAGTGAGGCAGTCAGTCTCTCAACTACTTTAAGCCCAGAGAGACAGGCATAGTATTTATATCAGCCCTCTGATTACAATGAAGAGCAAAACGTGCCGCTCTGTTCTGGACCAGATGCAGCTTGTATTCTTTTTAAGAATAACGGGCAAATATTGCACAATCCAGGTGTGCGAAGCTCTTAGAGACTCACCCAAGAAGACTCACAGTTGTAATCACTGCCAAAGGTGTTTTTGACATGTATTGAATATGAATCTAATTAAGGTATATTAGTGTTTCCTTTATTGTTAAAAAAAATCCACTTTGACATTAAGAGTATTTTGTGTAGATCATTGACAAAAAAAATCCCACTTTGTAACGTAATAACATGTGAAGAAATCCAAGGGGGGGAATACTTCTGATACCCATTGTATGAAGACAAATACCACCTCTACATGCTACTGTGCATAGATGAACAATGTCTGCCGACATACTGCTATAGACACTCACTACTGACAAGACTACAACAGGAAAGCAATCCAGCATTAAATGAGGATGATGATGATGATGAGGATGATGACGAGGATGATGATGATGGTAGGTATTATTATGGCATAATAAGGATGACGATGGGGATGAGGATGATGGTGGTGATGAGGATGATGAGGATGATGGTGGTGGTGGTGATGATGAGGATGGTGGTGATGATGAGGATGATGAGGATGATGGTGGTGGTGATGATGAGGATGATGATGATGATGATGATGGTAGGTATTATTATGGCATAATAAGGATGATGATGAGGATGATGGTGGTGGTGGTGATGATGAGGATGATGATGATGGTATGATTATGGCATAATAAGGATGATGATGATGAAGATAGCGATCACAATAGCGATGATAAGCTCCGCTGTTCCTCCTGCAGCACACAGCTGTGGAACAGACACACCTGAAGTCCGGCTAGCCGTGACTTCACTATGTCAACACAGCTGAGCCCTGTCCCTCTCTTCCTCCAAGGTGTGTGTGTCCTCCGTCCTCCTCAATGTGGAGCCCCGTAAAAGAGAGGGCCCCCGGCACTTCCACAGACAACCACATCCTGAGTGTCACACACAGACAGGAAGTCCTCCAGGGGAAGAATAAGGTGAGCACACCATCAGTGGACCAGACAGAGACACAGAGGGAGGGGGTGTGATTATAAACACATTCCCTAGAGAGACTCGTAGCACACTGACACAGCCATGATAGATTACACACACACACACACACACACACACACACAACACCACACACACACACACACACACACACACACACACACACACACACCACACACACGCAACACACACACGCACACACACGCACACACACACAAAGCACACAAATACATGCACCATCATACATGTAATAGTCACAAACCATTTAATCAAACACTGACACACCCAAACACTACAGATATCGTATACATAGAGATGGTAGTGCTACAACTAATCTCACTCTCTCGCTCACACACACACACACACACAACACACACACACACACACACACACACACACACACACACACACACACACACACACACACACACACACACACGTGAAATCAAATCAAATCAATTTGTATTGGTCGCATACACATGTTTAGCAGATGTTATTGCGGGGGCAGTGAAATGCTTGTGTTCCTAGCTCCAGCAGCGCAGGAATATTTAACAATACACACCAATCTAAAAGTAAATGAATGGAATTAAGAAATATAGAAATATTAGGACAAGCAATGTCGGAGTCCGGAGTATACAGTGCATTCAGAAAGTATTCAGATATCTTGACTTTTTCCACATTTTGTTACATTACAGCCTTATTCTAAAATTCATTAAATATATTTTTTCCCTCATTAATCTACACACAATACCCCATAATGCACCTTTGGCAGCGATTACAGCCTTGAGTCTTCTTGGGTATGACGCTAAAAGCTTGGCACACCTATATTTGGGGAGTTTCTCCCATTCGTCTCTGCAGATCCTCTCAAGCTGTCAGGTTGGATGGGGAGCGTCGCTGCACAGCTATTCTCAGGTCTCTCCAGAAATGTTCGATCAGGTTCAAGTCTGGGCTCTGGATGGGCCACTCTAGGACATTCAGAGACTTTTCCTGAATCCACTCCTGTGTTGTCTTGGCTGTGTGCTTAGGGTTGTTGTCCTGTTGGAAGGTGAACCTTCGCCCTAGTCAGAGGTCCTGAGCGCTCTGGAGCAGGTTTTCATCAAGGATCTCTCTGTACTTTGCTCCGTTCATCTTTCCCTCGATCCTGACTGGCCTCCAAATCAAATCAAATTATATTTGTCACATGCACCAAATACAACAGTGAAATACTTACTTACAAGCCCTTAACCAACAATGCAGTTTTAAGAAAATACCCTCCAAAAAGTAYGAGATAAAAATAACAAATAATTAAAGAGCAGCAGTAAAATAACAATACAGGGGGTACCGCTACAGAGTCAATGTGCGGGGGCACCGGTGTTGAGGTAATATGTACATGTCGGTAGAGTTATTAAAGTGACTATGCATAGATAATAACAGAGAGTAGCAGCAGTTTTGAGGGGGGAGGGGCAATGCAAATAGTCTGGGTAGCCATTTGACTAGATGTTCAGGAATCTTATGGCTTGGGGGTAGAAGCTGTTTAGAAGCTTCTTGGACCTAGACTTGGCGCTCCGGTACCGCTTGCCATGCGGTAGCAGAGAGAACAGTCTATGACTAGGGTGGCTGGAGTCTTTGACAATTTTTAGGGCCTTCCTCTGACACCGCCTGGTATAGAGGTCCTGGATGGCAGGAAGTTTGGCCCCGGTTAGGTAATGGGCCGTTCGCACTACCCTCTGTAGTTCCTTGCGGTCGGAGGCCGAGCAGTTGCCATACCAGGCCGTGATGCAACCAGTTAGGATGCTCTCGATGGTGCAGCTGTAGAACCTTTTGAGGATCTGAGGACCAGCTGTTATTTACAAATATACATAGGCCACTGCCCCGTGTCTTACCAGAGGCTGCTGTTCTATCCTGCCGATAGAGTGTATAACCCACCAGCTGTATGTTATTATTGTTGTCGTTCAGCCACGACTCGTTGAAACATAAGATATTACAGCTTTTAATGTCCCGTTGGTAGGATATACAGTGGGGAGAACAAGTATTTGATACACTGCCGATTTTGCCGATTTTCCTACTTACAAAGCATGTAGAGGTCTGTAATTTTTATCATAGGTACACTTCAACTGTGAGAGACAACAAAAACAAAACAAAAATCCCGAAAATCACATTGTATGATTTTTAAGTAATTAATTAGCATTTTATTGCATGACATAAGTATTTGATACATCAGAAAAGCAGAACTTAATATTTTGGTACAGAATCCTTTGTTTGGCCAATTACAGCAGATCATACGTTTCCTGTCTAGTTCTGACGCAGGTTTTGCAACACACTGCACGCAGGATTTTGGCCCACTCCTCCATACAGACCTTCTCCAGATCCTTCAGGTTCGGGGCTGTCGCTGGGACCGGACTTTCAGCTCCCTCCAAAGATTTTCTATTGGGTTCAGGTCTGGAGACTGGCTAGGCCACTCCAGGACCTTGAGATACTTCTTACGGAGCCACTCCTTAGTTGCCCTGGCGTGGTGTTTCCGGGTCGTTGTCATGCTGGAAGACCCAGCCACGACCCATCATCAATGCTGCCTTACTGAGGGAAGGAGGTTGTTTGGCTAAGATCTCGCAATACATGGCCCCATCCAATCCTCCTTAATACGGTGCAGGTCGTCCTGTCCCCTTTGCAGAAAAGCATCCCAAAGAATGATGTTTCCACCTCCATGCTTCACGGTTGGGATGGTGGTTCTTGGGGTTGTACTCATCCTTCTTCTTCCTCCAAACACGGCGAGTGGAGTTTAGACCAAAAAGCTCTATTTTTGAATCATCAGACCACATGACCTTCTCCCATTCCTCCTCTGGATCATCCAGATGGTCATTGGCAAACTTCAGACGGCCTGGACATGCGCCTGCTTGAGCAGGGGGACCTTGTGTGGCGCTGCAGGATTTTAATCCATGACGGCGTAGGTGTGTTACTAATGGTTTTTCTTTGAGACTGTGGTCCAGCTCTCTTCAGGTCATTGACCAGGGTCCTGCCGTGTAGTGTTTGGCTGATCCCTCACCTTCCTCATGATCATTGATGCCCCACGAGTGATGATCTTGCATGGAGCGCCCCAGACCGAGGGTGATTGACCATCATCTTGAACTTCTTCTATTTTCTTCTATTTCTAATAATTGCGCCAACAGTTGTTGCCTTCTCACCAAGCTGCTTACCTATTGTCCTGTAGCCCATCCAGCCTTGTCAGGTCTACATTTTTATCCCTGATGTCCTTACACAGCTCTCTGGTCTTGGCCATTGTGGAGAGGTTGGAGTCTGTTTGATTGAGTGTGTGGACAGGTGTCCTTTTATACAGTAACGAGTTCAAACAGGTGCAGTTAATACAGGTAATGAGTGGAGAACAGGAGGGCTTCTTAAAGAAAAACTAACAGATCTGTGAGAGCCGGAATTCTTACTGGTTGGTAGGTGATCAAATACTTATGTCATGCAATAAAATGCAAATGAATTACTTAAAAATCATACAATGTATTTTCTGGATTTTTGTTTTAGATTCCGTCTCTCACAGTTGAAGTGTACCTATGATAAAAAGTACAGACCTCTACATGCTTTGTAAGTAGGAAAATCGGCAAAATCGGCAGTGTATCAAATACTTGTTCTCCCCACTGTACGTGCTTTCCAGAGGTTGAACGTTGGCTAACAGTACGGATGGCAAACGCAGATTACCACTCGTCGCATGATCCTCACAAGGCACCCCGATCTCTTTCTGCAAAATCTCAATGTCTTTTTCCAGCGAATGACGAGGATGAGGGCCTGTTCGGGTGTTTGGAGTATATCATTCCTGTCCGACCCAATTAAGAAAAATTATTTGTTCAATTCGAGGTGAGTAATCGCAGTTCTGATGTCCATAAGCTCTTTTCGGTCATAAGAGATGGTAGCAGCAACATTATGTACAAAATAAGTTACAAACAATGCGAAAAAACAAACAAAATAGCATGATTGGTTAACAGCCAATAAAACGGAAGCCATCCTCTCCGGCACCATCTTCACCGTAGGGATGGTGCCAGGTTTCCTCCATACGTGACGCTTGGCATTCAGGCCAAAGTTCAATCTTGGTTTCATCAGAACAGAGAATCTTGTTTTTCATGGCCTGAGAGTCCTTTAGGTGCCTTTTGGCAAACTCCAAGTGCGCTGTCGTGAGCCTTTTACTGAGGAGTGGCTTCCGTCTGGCCACTCTACCATAAAGGCCTGATTGGTGGAGTGCTGCAGTGATGGTTGTCCTTCTGGAAGGTTCTCCCATCTCCACAGAGGAACTCTGGAACTCTGCCAAATTGACCATCGGGTTCTTGGTCACCTCCCTGACCAAGGTCCTTCTCCCCCGATATCTCAGTTTGGCCGGGCGGCCAGCTCTAGGAAGAGTCTTGGTGGTTCCAAACTTCCTCCATTTAAAAAATAATGGCTGCCACTGTGTTCTTGGGGACCTTCAATGCTGCAGATATTTTTTGGTACCCTTCCCCAGATCTGTGCCTCGACATAATTCTGTCTTGGAGCTCTACGGACAATTAATTCGACCTCATGGGTTGGTTTTCGCTCTGATGTGCACTGTCAACTGTTGGACCTTGTATAGACAGGTGTGTGCCTTTCAAAATCAGGTTCAATCAATTTAATTTATCACAGGTGGACTCCAATGAAGTTGTAGAAACATCTCAAGGATGATCAATGAGACTGATGGAGGATGCACCTGAGCTCAATTTCGAGTGTCATAGCAAAGGGTTTGAATAATTATGTAAATAAGGTATTTCTGTTTTTTATTTTTTTATTAATGTGTAAACATTTCTAAAAACTTGTTTTTGTGCTTCGTCATTGTGGGGTATTGTGTGTCATCAAGGTCATCAACCACCCGAGCCACGGCCTGTTCACCCCGCTACCATCCAGAAGGCGAACTCAGTACAGGTTCATCAAAGCTGGGACCGAGAGACTGAAAAACAGCTGTTAAATAGCCATCACTAGCCGGCTACCACCTGGTTACTCAACCCTGCACCTTAGAGGCTGCTGCCCTATATACATAGACATGGAATCACTGTTCACTTTAATAACGAAACACTAGTCACTTTAATAAGGTTTACGTACTGCTTTACTCATTTCATTTGTATATGCTGTATTCAATTCTACTGTATTTTAGTCAATGCCATTCCGACATTGTTCGTCCTAATGTTTATATATTTCTTAATTCCGCTCTTTTACTTGAAGATGTGTGTGTATTGTTGTGTATTGTTAGATACTACTGCACTGTTGGAGCTAGGAACACAAGCATTTCGCTACACCCGCAATAACATCTGCTAAACATGTGTATGTGATCAATACAAATGTATTTTATTTTATTTTATTCTTGGGTACAGGAACAATGATGGACATCTTGAAGCAAGTGGGGACAACAGACTGGTATAGGGAGAGCTTGAATATGTCTGTATACACTCCAGCCAGCTGGTCTGCGCATATTCTGAGTACGCGGCTAGGGATGCTGTCTGATGGTAGGGTAGGGTTAATGGAGAGTGTGTCATGTGTTTAGCTTCCCTGTGGTCTACAGGTGGGCAGTAGGGCTGGTTCACATACCTCTCTTGTCTTCTCAATGTAAAATGTGAAATGTGACCGCTGTTATCGGTGGCAGCAGAGGTAAAGTGTGTGTGTGTGTGTTTCCCACAGACCGTGGGGGTTTTGATGGTTGCTGAGGCGTTTGTGTCCGGCGTGTATCGCTGTATTGCCTCTAGTTCTGTGGGAAAGGATGAGCTGGACATGCCCTTCTATGTAACAGGTACAGTACAATGACATCACACCACAGTCACAAAATCAAAATCAAAACGACATCCTTCATTATGACTTGCAGTATAGTACTACCAGTATGTGCACCATTGCCTACATTCGTGTGTACAGATGTAGGATCTTAATTTGATCACTCTTTTGTAGCTGAAACTTTCCTGCACAGCAGGAAATGCAAACTTGTAGTGTATTCATGGCTTCTACATTTTGTAATTTCCAGTTTATAATGTCAGACTTGATTTACCCTCACGAAAAATGTATCAACCCCTACAAGAAATGTCCATTCATTACAACCCACATAATAATTCACATTTCCTATTGCTGCGGATTATTTTCCTGCTGTTGCAAACTGTCTCAAATTAAGATCCTACATCTGTATATGTGTCGCAACGTAAACTCTATCAATGACTAACTATGAAGGATGTCATATCATCTCTGCCTCACCCATCTCTCCCAGTCTCTTCCTCTTTCTCATTTAAGTCACTCTATCACTTTCTCTTCCTCTTGTCCTTTGTTTCTCTCACTGTCTCAATTCCTCCCCCACTCTTTCTGAGMCACTGTGATGTCCATCTAAAATCAAACACATTGATGACTGTGTGTGTGGGTTTTTGTGTGGATATACCAGTCAAAAGTTTGGACACATCTACTCATTTAAGGGTTTTTCTTTATTTTCACTATTTTCTACATTGTAGGATAATAGTGGAGACATCAGAACTATAAAATAACACATATGGAATCATGTAGTAACCAAAAAAGTTTGGTTTTTAATATTTGACATTTTTTCAAAGTAGCCACCCTTTGCCTTGATGACAGCTTTGCATACTGTTGGCATTCTCTCAACCAGCTTCATGTGGTAGTCACTTGGAATGCATTTCAATTAACAGGTTTGCCTTGTTAAAAGTTAATTTGTGGAATTTATTTCCTTCTTAAAGCCATCTCAGCTCCATCATTCATTGAATCAGATGGCTCATTTATCACAAAAATCCACTAATATTGCCAACTACTTTAATGACTTTTTCATTGGAAAGATAATCAAACTTAGGGATGACATGCCAGCAACAAACGCTGACACTACACATCCAAGTATATCTGACCAAATTATGAAAGACAAGAATTGTACTTTTGAATTCCATAAAGTTTTCTGGATGGAAAATTACTGAGGATAATAGCGGACAATATTGCCACTCCTATTTGCCACATCTTCAATTTAAGCCTACTAGAAAGTGCCCCCAGGCCTAGAGGGAAGCTAAAGTCATTCCGCTACCCAAGAATAGTAAAGCCCCCCTTACTGGCTCAAATAGCCGACCAATCAGCCTGTTACCAACCCTTAGTAAACTTCTGGAAAAAATTGTGTTTGACCAGATACAATGCTATTTCACAGTAAACAAATTGGCAACAGACTTTCAGCACACATATAGGAAAGGACACTCAACAAGCACAGCACTTACACAAATGACTGTTGATTGGCTGAGAGAAATGGATGAGAAAATGATTGTGGGGGCTGTCTTGTTAGACTTCAGTGCAGCTTTTGACATTATCAATCATAGTCTGCTGCTGGAAAAACATATGTGTTATGGCTTTACACCCCTGCTATAATGTGGATAAAGAGTTACTTGTCTGACAGAACACAGAGGGTGTTCTTTAATGGAAGCCTCTCAAACATAATCCAGTTAGAAGCAGGAATTCTCCAGAGTAGCTGTTCAGGCCCCTTGCTTTTTTCAATCTTTCTAACGACATTCCACTGGCTTTGAGTTAGGCCAGTGTGTCTATGTATGCAGATGACTCAACACTATACACATCAGCTACTACAGTAACTGAAATGACTGCAGCACTTAACAAAGAGCTGCAGTTAGTTTCGGAATGGGTAGCAAGGAATAAGTTAGTCCTAAATATTTCCAAAACTAAAAGCATTGTATTTGGGACAAAACATTCACTAAACCCTAAACCTCAACTACATATCGTAATGAATGATGTGGAAATTGAGCAAGTTGAGGTGACTAAACTGCTTGGAGTAACCCTGGATTGTAAACTGTCATGGTCAAAACATATTGATACAACAGTAGCTAAGATGGGGAGAAGTCTGTCCATGATAAAGCGCTGCTCTGCCTTCTTAACAACACTATCAATAAGGCAGGTCCTACAGGCCCTGGTTTAGTCGCACCTGGACTACTGTTCAGTCGTGGGGTCAGGTGCCACAGAGGGACTTGGGAAAATTGCAGTTGGCTCAGAACAGGGCAGCACATGGGACACCCATGCATACCCCACAAGACATGCCACCAGAGGTCTCGTCACAGTCCCCAAGTCCAGAACAGACTATGTGAGGCGCAGAGTACTACATAGAGSCATGACTACATGGAACTCTAATCCACATCAGGTAACTGATGCAAGCAGAATAATGTGATTTAAAAAGCAGGTAAAAATACACCTTATGGAACAGCGGGGACTGTGAATCAACATAAACATAGGCACTGACACATGCATAAGCATGATAACATACACACTATACACARACACGTACACATGGATTTTGTGTTGTAGATATGTGATAGTGGAGTATGGGCCGGAGCACACTTAGTGTGTTGTGAATTCTGTAATGAATGTATTGTAATGTTTTTAAAATTGTATAACTGCCTTAATTTTGCAGGACCCCGGAAAGAAGCAGCTAATGGGGATCCATAATAAACACAAATAAATACAAATGCGATTGAGCCAATCAGCTGTTTTGTGACAGGTTAGGGGTGCTATAGAGAACATAGCCCTATTTGTTAAAAGACCAAGTCCATACTATGGCAAAAACAGCTCAAATAAGTAAGAGAAACAACAGCCCATCATTACGTTAAGACATGAAGGTCAGTCAATAAGGAACATTTCAAGAGGTTTGAAAGTTTCTTCATGTGCAGTCGCAAAAACCATCAGGCGCTATGATGAAACTGGCTCTCATGAGGAACGCCACAGGAAAGGAAGACTCGGAGTTACCTCTGCTGCAGAGGATAAGTTCATTAGAGTTACCAGCCTCAGAAATTGCAGCCCAAATAAATGCTTCACAGAGTTCAAGTAACAYACACATCTCAACATCAACTGTTCAGAGGAGGCTGCGTGAATCGGGTCTTCATGGTCGAATTGCTGCAAAGAAACCACTACTAAAGGACACCAATAATAAGAAGAGACTTGCTTGGGCCAAGAAACACGAGCAATGGACATTAGACCGGTGGAAATCTATCTTTTGGTCTGAGGAGTCCAAATTTTAGATTTTTGGTTCCAACCGCCATGGCTTTGTAAGATGCAGAGTAGGTGAATGGATGATCTCCGCGTGTGTGGTTCAAACCGTGAAGCATGGAGGAGGAGGTGTGTTGATGTGGGGGTGCTTTGCTGGTGACACTGTCTGTGATTTATTTAGAATTCAAGGTACACTTAATCAGCGTGGCTACCAAGTATTCTGCAGCGATACGCCATCCCTTCTGGTTTGGGCTTAGTGGGACTATCATTTGGTTTTCAACAGGACAATGATCTAACACATCTCCAGGCTGTGTAAGGGCTATTTGACCAAGAAGGAGATTGATGGAGTGCTGCATCAGATGACCTTGCCTCCACAATCACCCGACCTCAACCCAGTTGAGATGGTTTGGAATGAGTTAGACCGCAGAGTGAAGGAAAAGCAGCCAACAAGTGCTCAGCATATGTGGGAACTCCTTCAAGACTGTTGGAAAAGCATTCCGGGTGGCTACTTTGAAGTATCTCTATAAAATATATTTTGATTACTACATGATTCCATATGTATTATTTCATAGTTTTAATGTCTTCACTATTATTCTACAARGTAGAAAATACTTTTAAAAAATAAAGAAAAACCCTTGAATGAGTAGGTGTGTCCAAACGTTTGACTGGTACTGTATGTCAATATGTTGCCATGGAGATAGGACAGAGGTGGTGGGCGCTTTATCCCCTGTGTGTATTATCCCTGTCTGTGTGCTAGTGTGAGTTGGATCCTGTGTGTGTGRGTGAGCGTGTGTTGTCTGCTGTGTATTTGTATTTGTGTCGCCCCGTGTGAGTGTGTGTGTGTGTGTGTTTGTGTTGTCCCCTGTGTATGCTACCCCTGTGTGTGTGTGTGTCCCCTGTGTATGTTACCCCTGTGTGTGTGTGTGTGTGTGTGTGTGTGTGTGTGTGTGTGTGTGTGTGTGTGTGTGTGTGTGTGTAGGAAAATAAAAATATTACATGTTAAAAAAATAAACCAATATAAAAACAATAACTAGATCCACCTTCACTCTCCCTCCCTCCCATCCCTCCTCCCTCCCTCCCTTTCATTCTCCTTTCCCTCCATCTCTCCTCCTTCCCTCCTCCTCCTCCTCCCTCCTCCTCCCTCTCCCTCCCTTCATTTCTCCCTCCTCCCTCCCTCCCTCCTCCCTCCTCCTCCTCCCTCCTCCCTCTCCCTCCCTCCCTCCCTCCTTTCATTCTCTTTCGCCTCCCTCTCTCCCTCCCTCCCTCCTACCTTACCTCCCTTTCACTCTCTTTCCCTCTCTCCCTCCTACCCCCTTCCCCTTTCTATTTCCCTATCTCCTCCTTCCCCCTCTCTCTCTCCTCCCTCCCTCCCTTTCACTCTCTTTCCTCTCTCACTTCCTCCCCCTGCTCTCCCTCCTCTCCTCCCTCCCTCCCTCCTCCTCTCCCTCCTGCCCCCCCTCCCTCCTCCCGTCCCTCCTCCCTCCCTCTCTCTTCCCTTCATTCTCTTCCCTCCCTCTCTCTCTCCTCCTCCTCCTCCTTACCTCCTTTCACTCCTTTCCCTCTCTCCCTCGCTACCTCCCTTCTCCTCTCTATTTCCCTATTTCCCTCCCTTCCCCCTCTCTCCCTCCCTTCCCTCCCTCCCTCCCTCCCCTCCCTCCCTCCGCTCCCTCCCCCTCCTCCCTCCTTTCACTTCTCTTTCCCTCCCTCTCTCCTCCCTCCCTCCTACCTTACCTCCCTTTCACTCTCTTTCCCTCTCTCCCCTCCCTACCTCCCTTCTCCCTCTCTTTTCCCTATCTCCTCCCTTCCCCTCTCTCTCTCCCCTTCTCCCTCTCTATTTCCCTATCTCCCTCCTTCCCCCTCTCTCTCTCCTCCCTCCCTCCCTTTCACTCTCTTTCCCTCTCTCACTCCCTCCCTCCCTCCCTCCCTCTCCCTCCCTCCTCCCTCCCTCCCTCCTCCCTCCCTCCCTCCCTCCCTTTCATTCTCTTTCCTCCTCTCTCCTCTCCCTCCCTCCTACCTTACCTCCCTTTCACTCTCTTTCCCTCTCTCCCTCCCTACCTCCCCTTCTCCTCTCTCTTTCCCTCTCTCATCCCTTCCCCCTCTCTCCCTCCCTCCCTCCTCCTACCTTACCTCCCTTTCACTCTCTTTCCCTCCCTCCTTCCCTCCTTTCCTCCTACCTTACCTCCCTTTCACTCTCTTCCCTCTCTCGCTCCCTACCTCCCCTTCTCCCTCTCTCCCTTCCCTTCCCCCTCTCTCCCTCTCTTCTCTCCCCCCTCCTTCTTTGCCTTCTTCGATTC
>NC_036867.1:1433627-1499992 GCF_002910315.2 Salvelinus sp. IW2-2015
CTCTCTGTCTCCCCCCTCCATCTCTGTCTCCCCCCTCCCTCCCTCTCACAGACGTCCCAGGAGGCTTCAGTGTGAGTCAGGAGGATGAGCCAAGGGAGGGAGGAGACCTACACCTCACCTGCGTAGCCAATAAGCACCTGTACACCAATTTTTCATGGCAACGGGTGACTGACCCAGCAGAGGCCACACCCCTGACCCCCTCCCTGGGTGGTGAACTGACCTCAGGAGAGTTTTCTGACACTCTGAGTCTATTGCTTAGCAACCTGACGGCGGGGGATTCTGGAACCTACCGCTGCTCCGCCCATCACCTGCTGACGGGACAGAACACACATCTGGACACACAGGTGGACGTCACAGGTGAGCCCTCTGACCTCTCACACAGGACCACTTTGATCATCATCATCATTACCATCATCATTACCGTCTTCATTATCATCATCGTTACAATCATCATTACCATTATCATTGGTAATGACCATCATCATTATCATTGTCAATCATCATTACGCCATCATTATCATCATCATTACCACCATTATCGTCATCATTACCATCATCATTACTGTCTTCATTATCATCATCGTTACAATCATCATTACTATTATCATTGGTAGTGACCATTATCATTATCGTTGTCAATCATCATTATGCCATCATTATCATCATCATTACCATCATCATCATTATCATCATCATTACCATCATCATTATCATCATCGTTACCATTATCATTATCGTTACCACCATCGTTACCATCATCATTATCATCGTCGTTACCGTCATCATTATCGTCGTCATTACCATCATCATTATCATCATTATTGTCATTACTATGACACATTCACACATCCATGGACAAACAGGGTAATACTCATATCAACATACTCATAGACGTGCTCACACCTGTCCTTTCAACTCAGCAGAATTGCTTTGATGAATGTAATGGATTGGCTATATGTCCCTTTACATTTTATGGGAATTTTGCCATTCCATCAGCACCTGGTATGTACATAAACACTCACGTTCACACACAGTGATACACCTACACACACACAGTAATACACCTACACACACACAGTAATACACCTACACACACACAGTGCTACACCTACACACACACAGTCAGATCAGTGCTTGGGAACTTGGAGTCCCGTAGTTTCCTGGGGCCCCTCCTTTGTTCCCACGTCTGCTCTCTCTGCTGCTCGCCTTCCTCTCCCTCGTCTGTCTTCAGTTGCTCTCTCTGGCTTTCTTCTTCCTTGGTCCTCAGCTCTGCTCTCCTGCTTCTTCTCCCTTGTCATCTACTCGACCTGCTCCTCCTGCCTGCCTTCTCGCCCTGTTCAGATCTGCATCACCTGCTGCTCTTTCTCCCGTGCAGTCTCTGCCTCGTGACCTTCTCGCGCTCTTTTCTCACCGTTGATCTCAGTCTGCTTCCTGCTGTCTTTCTCCCCTGTTCTCAGTTCTGCTCTTCTCTGTCTCTTCCCTCTCTCATTGCTCTCCGTCTGTTCCCCTCCTTGTCCCCGTCTCAGTGTGCTTACTACTCGCTGCATATCTTTCTCCTTGTCTCAGTCTGCTCTACCGTGCAATCTTTCTCCCTTGGCTCCTCAGTCTGCTCTCCTTGCGTCTTTTCTCCTTGTTCCTCAGGTCTGCTCTCCTGTTGGCATGTCTTTCTGCCCTGATCCAAGTCTGCTCTCTCTTGCTGTCTTTCTCCATGTCCAATCTGCTCTCCTCTGCTGCTTCTCCCTGTCTCATCCTGCTCTCCCTCGCTAGTCGTTTCTCCTTCTTACAAATCTTGCTTCTCCTGCTGTCTTTCTCCCTGTCTCAGTCCTGCTCTCTCTCTGTCTTTCTCTCCCTGTCTCAGTCTGCTCTCCTGCGTCTTTCTCCTTGTCTCAAGTCTCTCTCCCTGCTGTCTTTCTCCTGTCTCAGTCTGCTCTCCGCTGTCTTTCTCCTCTGTCTCCAGTCTGCTCTCTCTGCCGTCTTATCTCCTTGTCTCAGTCCTGCTCTCCGTGCTGTCTTTCTCCCTGGTCTCAGTCTGCTCTCCTCGCCTGTCTTTCTCCTTGTCTCAGTCCTGCTTCTCCTGCTGTCTTTCTCCTCGTGTCCTCCTAGTCGTCTTCTCCCTGCCCTGCTCCTTTCCTTCCCCCTGTCCTCAGCGTCTGCTCGTCTTGCTGTCTTTCTCCTACTGCTCAGTCTGGTCTCCGCTGTCTGCATTCCCGCTGTCTCCTAGCTGCTCTCCTGCTGTCTTCTCCCTGTCTCATCTGCTCTCTGCTGTGCTTTCTCCCTGTCTCAGTCTGCTCTCCTTCGCTGTTCTTTCTCTCCCTGTCTCACGTCTGCTCTCCTTGCTGCTCTTTCTCCCCTGTCTCAGTCCTGCTCTCCTGCTGCTTTTCTCCATCATCTGCTCTCCTGCTGTCTTTATCTTCTGCCCTCTGCGTCTCCTCTCCGTGCTGTCTTCTCCCTGTCTCAGATCTGCTTCTCCTGCTGTCACTTTCTCCCTGTCTCAGTCTCTCTTCCTTGCTGTCTTTCTCCCTGTCCATCTTGCTCTCCTGTTGTCTTTTCTCCCTGCTCACGTCTCCTGCTCTATCTCTTGTCTCATTCCCTTCTCTGTCTGCTCTCCTGCTGTCTTTCTCCTTGTCTCAGTCTGCTCTTCCTGCTGTCGTTTTCCCTGTCTCAGCTCTGTCTCTCTCATCTTTCTCCCTGTCTCAGTCTGCTCTCCTGCTAGTCTTTCTCCCTTGTCTCAGTCTGCTACTCTGCATTCTTTCTCCCTGTCTCAGTCTGCTCTCCTGCGTTCTTTCCCTGTCTCAGTGTCTGCTTCTCGGGCTGCTGTCTTTCTCCTTTGTCTCAGTCTGCATCTCCTCGCTGGCTTTTCTCCCTGTCTCAGTCTGCTCTCCTGCTGTCTTTCTCCTGATCTAGTCTCTCTCTGCTATCTTTTCCTGCACCTCTTTCTTTCACGTGGGTAATGCAAGATCCCCAATCAGTGAGGAAAGGACACAATGGCACTTCCCACATATGCACATTTACAGCCCTTCACCAAGGCCAGAGGTATACAATCCAGCCATCAGACACTGTCGAACCACGGACTCACAGAACAATCATCATATTGTTGTCCTGGAGAAGATTATGGGAAACAACACATTCAGTCCCACATACTTAAGTCCCTTTTTATTCATTTATTTTACTGCATTTGACTCACCATACCCAACGGCATAGACTTTCCTTCTCAAACCCCCATGCGGCTTTAAACTAGATGAGAAGTACAGAGAGTGGGGATGTGCTTCAGGTTTGCATTCTTTTGCTAGTCGTATGGTTGAGTCGTAGTGAAAATGTCTTCAAATTGAGTGGTTTTTAAGGTTACTACTACAACCCCAAGAGGAAACCCAGTGTCATCTAAACACACACACATACACTCACAACAAAATGTGTCACCTAACACACACATCCTGTGTGTAGAGGCGTGTGCAGGGGTATCACAGGACCGATTTCAAAATATCCCTAGGCGTTCGGGTCATTTGGCTATAAAAAGGAAAGTATCTATTATCTACTGATGACATAGGAATGATAACTATCATGACTTACGTATGATATTCTGATTACATTCATGCCTACTGTATGACTTATGCCATGTTGCACATGGACCTACTGTTGCTATCATACTGACTTATGACTATCATGGACCTACTGTATGACATCATGCTCATGTGACTAGCAGCGTACGTATGACTATTCATGGCCTACCTGTATGACTATTCATGGACCTACTCATCTGACTATTCATGGGCCTAGCTGTATGAGTATTCAGGACCTACATGTATGACTATTCATGGCCTACTGTATGACATATTCATGGCTGCATGACTTGTTGACTATTGCTGGCCAGGCTATCATTCAGCGGCAGTCTCATATTAATTCTGGCATACACATGGTATCTATTCATGGCCTACTGTGATAATGACTATTCATGCGAGCCTCTGTATGGAATTCATGCAGTATGACTATTCGATGGGCCTACTGTATGACTATATCATGGGACTACTGTTGTATGACTATTATGGGCCTACTGTAATGACTGATATCATGGGACTTACTGTATGGACTATTCATGCGACCTACTGATACTATTCATGGCCCTACTGTATGAACTATTCCCCACTGAACCTACGTGTAATGAACTATTCATCAGGGCCGCTGTACGTGTAATAACAATTCATGGGACCTACATTAGCTGTTAATTGAGCGTTATTACATGTGCCTACATTTTATGAGCGGAGGTGTGGGGAGTGACCCTTCGAACGGTATGAGCTCATTCATGGTCTACTGTTATGACCTTTTGCAGGGCCTAGCTGGAGGATGACTATTCAGGACCTACTGTTGACTTATATTCATGGACCTACTGTATGACTATTCATGGACCTACTGTATGACTATTCATGGACCTACTGTATGACTATTCATGGTCCTACTGTATGACTTATCTGTTCTGTTCTCTTGACATTGAAGTAACTCAATATTTTGTGATGCAATGATGACCTCTGTTCATGTGGACCTTGGCCATTTGGTTACTAACAACACACACGCACACACGCACACACGCACGCACGCACGCACGCACGCACGCACGCACGCACGCACGCTCGCTCGCTCGCACGCACGCACACAACACACACACATCTCTCTCTCACACATGCGCACCTAATCACACACACACTCATGGTGTGTGTTTTCCCACAGTACTGGAGGCTCCGGTGCTGTTACAGAATCTCTCTGACTGCAGCGTGAACATCAGCAGCTCAGTGACACTCAGCTGCCACGCCCACGGAGTGCCACGCCCATTCATCACATGGTACAAGGACCAACACACACTGCTTCAGGGATCAGGTGGGAGGCACAGTGATCTTATATCCCCGTCTCAATTATACTGAACAAAAATATAAACGCAACATGCAACAATTTCAATGATTTTGCTGAGATTACAGTTCATAAGGAAACCAGTCAATTGAAATAAATTCATTAGGCCCTAATCTATAGATTTCACACAACAGGGCAAAGGCGCAGCCATTGGTGGGCCTGGGAGGGCATAGGCCCACCCACTGGGGAGCCAGGTCCAGCCAATCAGAATGAGTTTATCTCCACAAAAGGGCTTTACTACAGACAGAAGTACTCCTCAGCTGTCCGGGGGGCTGGTCTCAGACAACTCTGCAGGTGAAGAAGCCAGATGTGGAGGTCCTGGACGTACTGCCAAATGGACGTACTGACAAATTCTCTAAAACAACATTGGAAGCGGCTTATGGTAGAGAAATTAACATTTCTCTGGCAACAGCTCTGGTGAACATTCCTGCAGTCAGCATACCAATTGCACACTCCCTCAAAACTTGAGACATCTGTGGCATCGTGTTGTGTGACAAAACAGCACATTTTAGAGTGACCTTTTATTGTCCCGAGAACCATGTGCACCTGTGTAATGATCATGCTGTTTAATCAGCTTCTTGATATGTCACACCTGTCAGGTGGATGGATTATCTTGGCAAAGGAAAAACGCTCACTAACAAGAATGTAAACACATTTGTGTCAAAAATAGAGATAAATAAGCTTATTGTGCGTATGGAACATTTCTGAGATCTTTCATTTCAGCTCTTGAAAACATGGGAACAACACTTTACGTGTTGCGTTTATATTTTTGTTCAGTATATATATGGGAATATTACAACAGTGAAAGTTGAGTTGCTTGGTGACTTGGAGTGTCAATAGTCTAAAATGACTTCCTCTCCTCCTCTTTAATTCACCTGCCCTGATCTGAATAAATCAGAATAAAGACAGGACGATGAGAGAGGAATCCTCCTCACTGTTGAGAACGACTCCTGAAGTTGGTGTTGGGAAATGACTGACATGTTCTGTTTCTCATGTGTAGGTATCGTCATAGCACAAGGAGGCGAGAACCTCCACATTGACCGAATCACAGTGGAGGACCAGGGTCTGTACACCTGCCAGGCAACCAATGAGAGAGGCTCTGCTGAGAGCTCCGCCTACATCTGGGTTCACAGTAAGGATCCATTGACCAATAGTAACTGTGGAATACACTCAACTCTCTCTCCTCTCTCATTCTATAACCATCCAAGATGGGTTTCTTCCTTATTTGGTCATGTTGGTGCCTGTGGATAAACACTCTTGTGATAGCCGGGATGTGAGTGTTAAAGGGTACGAATGACAACCAATTAGATTAACAACCTTATACATATAACAGTAATCTAATCATGATCTACTATAACAAGGGTGAAGAGTAAAGCCTCAGCTAATAGGGTCAGTTGTAAAGACAAAACGAGACACTGCTTTAGATAGTGCTGCTATCCTTGTACGTCTTGATTGATTTTCCCTTCTTTAGAGAGTCTTTGGTGCGTCACCCAGTTCTTTCCAGTAGAGGCTGGACTACAGTGTCAGTCACCCCTGTTTGGAGGACCCACTCACTGAGTAGCAGCTAGTGGAACTAGCGGAAGCTCCCTAGCAGCTAGCGGAAGCTCCCTAGCCTGACCATGGAGAGGAGTGGCTCGGTGTTGTTCTGTTCTAATAAGTCAGGAAGGAAGCTGTCTCCCTTTTTGATTTCCCTCGGAAGCCCCACTGCTGCCCCGTAAAGTGAGGCTATTTCTATATCTTCAGAAAAACACCAAGATGAATGAGGAAGATGGCTGTTTGTGTTTGAGCCTGTTGGGTCGTTTCCACCCTGATCAGAGGCTGGGACAGACAAGGAGGGACGGAGGGACAGTGAGAGAACAGCGCCCTCATGTGGGAAGGTGGAGAACTGCAGCGCATGAGTGAAATAAATGTCAGATAAGTGATTTTACTTGAAGTGAGGGAGGAGAGAATAACTATTCCTGAGAGGGCCTGTTCATCTCTGTTCATCTCTGTGCTTCTATTTCTATAGTTTAAAACGTGTAAATCCTCAGATTAATTTCAATCATGCTCTCTTCTCTCTCCCTACGTTGTACACAGAGGATATTTTTGCAGAATTCTGCATGCAGAGTCTCAATTTGGTGTTTGTCCCATTTTGTGAATTCTTGGTTGGTGAGCGGACCCCAGATCTCAACCATAAAGGGCAATGGGTTCTATAATTGAATCAAGTATTTTTAGCCAGATCCTAATTGGTATGTTGAATTTTATGTTCCTTTTGATGGCTGTTCTTGCCTTGTCTCTCAGATCGTTTACAGTTTTATGGAAATTACCTGTGGCGCTGATGTTTAGGCCGAGGTATGTATAGTTTTTTTGTGTGCTCTAGGGCAACGGTGTCTAGATGGAAWWTGMATTRYTGGTCCTGGCAACTGCACCTTTTTTGGAACACGGTTATTTTTGTCTTACTGAGATTTACTGTCAGGGCCCAGATCTGACAGAATCTGTGCAGAAGATCTAGGTGCTGCTGTCGGCCCTCCTTGGTTAGGGACAGAAGCACCAGATCATCAGTAAACATTTGACTTCAGATTCTAGTCCTCTCTCTCTCTGTGTAGACTCATCAGGTGGCCTGTCTCTGGAGATTCCTACTCTCACCTGTACCTGCCTGGTGGCCACTCTCTTCTGGCTGCTTCTCACTCTCTTCATACGTAAACTCAAAAAGGTCAGACACAAATGGAGCAGACATYAGTGTATAAAATTGTGTAACTATCTGTCCTATTTTTGATAATTTCATATAAATCCATTTCTCTCAGCCAAACTCTTCGAGTGCCAAGGCTGAGTACCTTTCAATCATCCTGGACCCAGGGGAGGGGCCTCTGGAGGAGCAGTGTGATAGGCTACAGTACGACCCAGGCCAATGGGAGTTCCCCAGAGACCGCCTCAAACTGGGTATAACTTTACATCATTTGTTACCAGCCTGGTACACTGTGTAGTGATTGGTTACAGACCAAGTATAAAGTTGGGGGAGAGGAGATGATGAAGATTAGTGATAGATATGATCACTTTCTCGTAACAATCTTATCTGCATCAGAGATGACTGGGAGTGCCTCATGTAATCAGCGTTATCTGTGTTGTGCTAATCATGGGTGGGAGCTATGTTTACTGTAACTAATCAGGTCTGGCTATGGTGGGATCTGAGTTTGACTCATCAGGGCTTGTTGGATATACAGTAAATGTCATTTTAATTTCTCAAGTTTTACGAACGGTCAGCTGGGATATCTAGGTGGTTCCCACCTGAAGCCTTAAGAAACATTAACTCTGACAGACTGCCACCGCCCAGTGTTAAACCACAACCCATCCTTTGGGTTTCAACCCCACSATTTGAGAAACAAATAAGATTGTGTTTGAATGATCTCTCTATGTCCTTCCAGAGAAACCTCTGGGCCGTGGGGCCTTTGGGAAAGTCATGCAGGCGTCTGCCTTTGGCATCGACAACTCTACAGGCTGCAGGACTGTGGCTGTCAAGATGCTCAAGGGTACCTGCTTTATTATGTTCACTATATCTGAGTCATGCTATCTAACAACGTGACAAATGATGACTTTTGTTTCAGAATAGAACAACTGAATAGAATAGAACATGACTCTACCAGCATAATGTGCTGTATTTATAATGTACTGTATTAATAATGTGCTGTATTAATAATATTCTGTATTTATAATGTGCTGTATTTATAATGTACTGTATTTATAATGTCCTGGTTTGATATGTGATGTATTTATAATGTCTGTATTTATAATGTGCTTGTATTGATAATATTCTGTATTTATAATGTGCTGTATTTATAATGTCCTGTATTTATAGTGTCCTGTATTGATATGTGATGTATTTATAATGTACTGTATTTTATATGTGCTGTATTGATAATGTGTTGTATTATAATGTGTTGTATTTATAGTGTGATGTATTTATAATGTACTGTATTTATAATGTGCTGTATTTATAGTGTGATGTATTTATAATGTACTGTATTTATAATGTGCTGTATTTATAAAGTGATATATTTATAATGTGCAGTATTTGTAAAGTGATGTATTTATACTGTGCTGTATTTTATTTACTATATTAATAATGTGCTGTATTTATAGTGTGATGTATTTATAATGTACTGTATTTATAATGTGTTGTATTGATTATGCTCTGTATTTATAATGTGTTGTATTTATAATGTGCTGTATTGATAATGTGATGTATTTATAATGTACTGTATTGATAATGTGCTGTATTTATAATGTGCTGTATTAATAATTGTTGTATTATAATGTGCTTGTATTTATAATGTGCTGTATTAATATGTGCTGTATTTATAGTGTGTTGTATTTATAATGTGCTGTATTTATAATGTTTTGTATTAATAATGTGCTGTATTTATAATGTGCTGTATTAATAATGTGCCGTATTTATAGTGTGATGTATTTATAATGTGCTTGTGCTGTATGTTGTCCACCAGAGGGGGCTACTCCCAGTGACCACAAGGCTCTGATGACAGAACTGAAAGTCCTGAACCACATCGGCCACCACCTGAATGTGGTCAACACTGCTGGGAGCCTGCACCAAGGCAGGGCCTCTCATGGTGATAGTGGAGTACTGTAGGTATGGAAACCTATCCACCTACCTGAGAGGCAAGAGAGAGACGTGTTCCTGCTCACAAGGTGACTTCTCCCTCTGTCTAGATTAATTAGACTGACTGACGGACGGACGGACGACGGACTGGACGGACGGACGGACGGACGACGGACGGACGGACGGACGGACAGGACGGACGGACGGACGGACGGACGACGGACGGACGGACGACGGACGGACGGACGGACGGACGGACGGACGACGGACGGACGGACGGCGGACGACGGACGGACGGACGGAGGACGGACGACGGACGGACGGACGAGAACGGACGGACGGACGACGGACGGACGGACGGACGAGGACGGACGGACGGACGGACGGACGGACGGACGGACGGACGGACGACGGACGGACGGACGGACGGCGAGACGGGGAAGAGGACGGAACGGACGGACGGACGGACGACGACGGACGGACGGACGGACGGACGGACGGACGGACGGACGGACGGACGGACGACGGACGGACGGACGGACGGAGGACGGAAACGGACGGACGGACGGACGGACGGACGGACGGACACGGACGGACGGACGGACGGCGGACAGACGGACGGACGGACGGACGGACGGACGACGGCGGACGGACGGAACGGACGGACGGACGACGACGGACTGACTGACTGACTGTACTCTGACTGACTGACTGACCTGACTGACTGACTGACTGATCTGACTGACTGACTGACTGACTGACTGACTGAACTGACTGACTGATCTGAACTGACTGACTGACTGACTGACTGACTGACTGACTGACTGACTGACTGACCTGACTGACTACTGACTGACTGACTGACTGAACTGACTGACTGCTGACTGAACTGACTGACTGACTGAGCTGACTGACTGACTGACTGACTGACTGACTGAACTGACTGACTGTGACGGACGACGGACGGACGGACGGACGACGGACGGACGACGGAGGACGACGGAGGACGCGACGACGACGGACGAGCGACGGACGACGGACGGACGGACGGACGGACGACGGACGGACGGACGGACGGACGGACGGACGGACGGACGGACGACGACGGACGGACGGACGGACGGACGGACGGACGGACGGACAGGAGCGGACGGACGGACGGACGGACGGACGGACGGACGGAACGGACGGACGGACGGACGGAGCGACGGACGACGGACGGAGACGACGGACGGACGGACGGACGACGTCAATGAAGGTCAAGTTCCCATTGACTTCCTGTCTATATCTTTATGCTGTGAAGAGCGTCATGAATGTCTTATTGTCAATTTCTTACAGACGTTAAGATACTTATCTCACATTCAAGTCTCATTTCCTCTGACGGATACACAGAATGAGCCTCAAGCAATCAAACACATCATCTACTCACTTATGCAATCAATGATGTCTTGTTATCTGTAATAAGAGAGAGGAACTTTTTCCTTAATGTCAGAATCTGTAGTTCTGAAGTATTAGTCCTGTATGATTCATGTTAACACTCATAGTGAGTTGAAGTTGTAATGCTGCTGTTTGTGTCGTATAGGTATGTGTAGTGGTTGTAAACTAGAGACAAAACACACTAATCCACACACTAAATATAATAAATACAGAATATCCATATTGACCAGTAGCACTACCTGACCACATTAACCACAACTCATTTTCTCTGCCCTGTGACAGGATGGGAAGAAGAGGTGTTTCGAGGAGAAGAGAGAGCACAGGGAGAGGGTAAGAGAGAGAGAAGAGAGGGAAGAGAGAGAGAACAGAGGAGAGGGGTATAGAGAGAGAGAACAGAGGAGAGGGGTAAGAGAGAGAGAACAGAGGAGAGGGATAAGAGAGAGAACAGAGGAGGGGTAGAGAGAGAGAACAGAGAGAGGGTAAGAGAGAGAGAAGAGGAGAGGGGTAAGAGAGAGAGAACAGAGGAGAGGGGTAGAGAGAGGAGAACAGAAGGAGAGGGTAAGAGAGAGAGAACAGAGGAGAGGGTAGAGAGAGAGAACAAGGAGAGGGAAGACAGAGGACAAGGAGAGGGGTAAGAGAGAGAGAACAGAGGAGAGGGTAAGAGAGAGGAACAGAGGAGAGGGTAAGAGAGAGAGAACAGATGAGAGGGTAAGAGAGAGAGAACAGCAGGAAGGATAAGAGGAGAGAACAGAGGAGAGGGGTAAGAGAGAGAGAACAGAGGAGAGGGTGAGAGGAGAGAAGGACAGAGGAGAAGGTGGATAAGAGAGAGAGGACAGAGAGGAACGAGGAGAGTAAGATGTAGAGAGAACAGAGGAGAGGGGTAAGAGAAGAGAGACAGAGGAGAGGGGTAAGAGAGAGAGAACAGAGGAGAGGGTAAGAGAGAGAGACAGAAGAGGGTAAGAGAAGAGAGAAAGAGAAGGGTTAAGAGAGAGAAACAGAGGGAGGGGTAAGAGAGGATGGGAACTAAGGATGAGAAGGTAGAGAGAGAGAACAGTAGGAGAGGTAGTTTTTTGGTATTTTTTTTTGGAGATGACGACATTGTTTTGATGAGGGGTAATTATTGTTATCTACAGTTTTTGTTGTTGTTGAGATTTTTATCTTTCAATCCTCACCCTCTAACTCCTCTCACTTTCTCTTCTCTGTCCCTCCTCTCCCTTTCTCTCTCTAGTCCCATCTCCCTTTTCTCTCTGTCTCATCTCTAGTCCCTACCTCTCCTTCTCTCTACTGTCTTCTCTGCCCCATCGTTTCCCTACTCAGTCCTCTTCTCTCTCGCTCTCTTCTCTCTCTGCTCCTCTCCCTTTCTCTCTCTGTCCTCGTTCCTCGTCTCCTCTCTTCTTCGTCCTCTCTACTCCTGCCTCTCCTGTCCCTTCTCTCCCTTGCTCTCTTCTGTCTCTCTCTCCCTCTCTCTGTCTCTCTCTCTTCTCTTTCAGGTGTCTCTAAGTCTCCTCTGTTCCTGGAGGATCTCATCTCCTACAGTTTCCAAGGTTCTCGAGCATGAGGTTCCTCGCCTCTCGCAAGGTCTGATACCCGTGTCTGTCTGCCTGTCTGTCTGAAAGACATATAGTATATGACCTTGAAAATATTTGGCTCATTTGTACCGCTCGATGCGAATCAATAGATCCCAAATTGTGCTTTTAATTGTGTGTGTGTTCACTCTGTGTTTCTATGTCAGTGTATCCACCGTGACCTGGCTGCCAGGAACATTCTGCTGTCTGAAGACAAAAGTGGTGAAGATCTGTGGACTTTGGTCTGCCAGAGACCTCTACAAAGACCTCGACTACGTCCCGCAGGGAGACGTGAGTCCACACCAACACAAACAACACACACAACACACACACACACACACACACACACACACACACACACACACACACACACACACACAACACACACAACACACACACACAACACACACACACACCACACACACACACACATGGGGACAATATTTATCTCCTCCTCATAACGGGGACTTCACTGTACTTAGCCTATTCTCAGATCTACAGTAGTTGTGCTGTCCTGCCAAGTTGGCGAGACACCTCAAACAGGTCTGGGACCAGGATATTCTGTACTCTCTGCTGGCAGCTGATTCTGACCCATGACCCCTGCTCTCCACAGGCAAGGCTGCCATTGAAGTGGATGTCCCCAGAGTCCATCTTTGACAAGGTGTTCACGACCCAGAGTGACGTGTGGTCCTATGGAGTTCTGCTCTGGGAGATATTCTCTCTGGGTCGGTCCTCATATCCACTTACACAAAACACATACTGCTGGTCCCATAGAGTTAGGAATTAGAATACTAGTCATTTAATAGGATCTCTATGGCTCGTACTATGACTAGTACATACCATTACTGTATCACCTGGACAAGACGCGAGGCTTCTTCTCTGTCTGTCTCACAGGAGCCTCTCCGTACCCAGGCCTGAACATAGATGAGGAGTTCTGCCACCAACTAAAGGAGGGAACACGCATGCGACCCCCAGAGTACAGCACTCCAGAAATGTGAGAAAGAGAAATATATTGATGGAGAGAGAACTGAAGAGAGACTGTGGTGTGAGTTTAACTGGTGTGTTGTCTGTAGTTACAGCACCATGCTGGCATGCTGGGAGGCTAACCCCTCAGACCGCCCCACCTTCACTGGCCTAGTGGAAACACTGGGAGACCTGCTGGAGGCACGGGTTCAACAGGTAACACACACACACACTCTCTCTCTCTCTCTTCTTCCTGTGTATTGAACCTTGTCTATGATCAGGATGGGAAGGACTACATTCCCCTGGGCACGTTCCTGTGTGGAGAGAGAGACCCAGACAGCAGCGTCCAGAGAGACTCCACAGACAGCTCCCTGACTGACCTGCATCCACACAGACTCATCAGTCTAGGGTAAGGCTAGGAACACCCCCATAAACAGAGAAAAATGACAGTTGGTACAGTCCAATGGGTTGTAGTTGGTAATGTTTTAATTCTGTTCCAGCTACATGAACACCAGGAGCACAGCGAAACTCAGGACCTTTGAGGAACTGCCCAGCAAGGACCCGCCTGGGCCGGACGTGAGGGCACACACTGATTCACATTTATTTTCTCGCTCGTCACTGATGTGTCTGGTGTGTTGCTGTGTATCACACACTAATGCGTAGAACTGGTGTGTTTCAGGATGAGCAGGGAGACAGCGGGATGGTTCTACCCTCTGAGGAACTCAAACGCCTCAAATGGACCAGCGGTGCCAAGAGCCTCACAAGGTCACCACCTCTAACCTTCAACCCCTCTGACTACAAATGAGAGTATTTTGTGTTCTGTATTGATAATGATTGAGGGGGTGTGTTGGCAGGTTCTTCACCATCAGTACGTGCAGGGAAAACCTGGTGCSCTGCATGTGTAATGACATCACTGGTCTCCATGACGAGCCGCCTGTCCTCCCATGCGACTGTGACTCCGAGGAGAGCTGTTCCCCTCCACCCGACTACAACTCTGCCTTCCTCTACCCCTCCCTCTGACAACTCTATCATATCACACTTCTCCCTCTGGTTAGAACTGCCTTGGTTCCTCCCTCCCAGCACACCATCACTCACCCTAACCTCCTCCCTCTGACACCCACTTCTCTATCCCTAGTCCATCTTTCTCCCTCCTCCCTCTGACACCTTCTCTATCCCTAGTCCATCTTTGTCACAGATTAATTATTGATGCAGTGCTTCATTTCCCCATAACATACTATCAGACGACTTCACTCCAAATATCTGTCTCTACAAACAATTCCTCTAAAGATTGTATTTGATGCTGTAGCTTCCTCAGGGGGAGAGGAGTAAGGTATGTGAATTACTGAGGCCTGCGTAGGGTGCCACACCCACACCACTAACAGCAGCTAAATCCATGATAGTGTTATCACATGCAGCAACACTGCATGTCCATGTACCAGTCTATTTAGTGTAGTTGGACTATAGAGCTCAGAGGAATCTCGGTTGTCTCCAGTGACCATGATGTTCCTACACCTGTATGCTGGAAGAATTTATTCATTAGAAAATAGTGTTGCACCTATTTATTTACAATATGTTAACCTCATGAGATTGTGTCAAGGAAGGCAACTGCTGTCAATGACCATTAGACCAGTTGATGCAGAGCTATGGAGAAGTACTGTAGAACATGTTTAATAGCCACAGCCGTTTGCCCTGACTGACACAAGTATGTATGTATGTATTCAAAACATATTTAAACATGTTGAAGTAAAGAAGCGTTACCACACTGACTGTCAAGACAATCCTCTGGTCTTCACATGCATGACACTAAGACAACACACTGTTTTGGTATATTTTATTAAAATACTGCTGTACACACAATATTGCAAAAGTTGAGACAATGAACACAAGATGGGCAAAACAACATACAAAGAGCGTGATTGATAGATGTTAAGTGGAGAGTCATGTTCAGACTGGGGAGTCGGTGTGAGGGGCTGGCGGAGTGTGTAGGGGGGGCGGGGGAAGGCTGTTCGCGAGTGGTGTAGTGGGGGGGGGGGGGAGCGTGTGTCGGCAGTGGTGTGTGGGGGGGGGGAGCTGTGTGTCGGACAAAGGTGTGTAGTGGGGGAAGCGGTGTGGTCGAGGTGAGGGGGGGAGAGGCGGATAGTTCGGAGTTGGTGGTAAAGTGGGGGGGGGGGGAGAGGCGTGTTCGGAGTGTTTAGTGGGGGGAAGAGGCTGTGTGCGAAGTGTGTAGTGGGGGGAAGAGGTACTGTGTCGGCAGTGGTGTAGTGGGGGGAGGAGAGAGCGTGTGTCGATGTAGTGGAGGGGGGGGGGGAAGGGCGCTGTGCGGAGTGGTGTAGTGGGGGGGGGGGGGGAGGCGTGTCGGAGTGGTTGTAAGTGGGGGGGGGGGGGAGGCGTGTGGTCGGAGTGGTGTAGTGGGGGGGGAGGAGGCGTGTGTCGGAGTGGTGTAGTGGGGAGGAGAGGCGTGTGTCGGAGTGGTGTAGTGGGGGGGTGTGTCGGATGGTGTAAGTGGGGGGAGAGGCGTGTGTCGGAGTGTGTAGTGGGGGGGGGGAGAAGGCGTGTGTCGGAAAAGTGGTTGTAGTCGGTGCAACCCACAATTTTTTCGGTATACAACAGCCCCGCATCTTTGCTGTGAACGCAGAACCGGGAGGTGAGGGCAGTGTGTCGGAACATCGCGCATACAGTGGATGTAAGTGGAGGGTGTGTGCGTGTGTAGTCCGAGTGTAGTGTGTAGTAGGGGCGGGGGAGAGGCGTGATGTCGGCAGGGTGTGAGTGATGGAGCGGGAAGGGCGGAGTCGTGTGATCGGGGATAGTGGCTGTAGTGGGGGGCGGGCAGCGTGTGTCGGGTAAACAGTGGTTTGAGTGCCAGGCGGCGGAGAGGGAGGCGTGTGTCGGATGGTGTCAGTGCAGGGGGAGAGGCGACCAAATGACTGTCGGGGATAAGTGGTGTAGTGGGGGAGCAAAGTCAGGCGTGTCGTCGGAGATGAAAGTGGTGTGTAAGCTGGTGTGGGGGGGTGGTTTGGAGAAAGGCGTGTGATCGGTTGGAGTGGGTGTAGTGGGGGGGACCAAGGAGCGCGTGTCGTGTCGATAAGTGGTGTAGTGGGCAGGGGGGAGAGGCGTCGTGTCGCGAAGTGTGTAGTGTGGGAGGAAGGCGTGGTGTGTGCGCGGTGTGCGGGGAGGGATGTGTCGGCTCAGATGGTGTAGTGGGGAGGGGCTGGGACGGCGCTGTGTCGGAGTGGTGTAGTGGGGGGGGGAGAGGCGTGTGCGGAGTGGTTAGCTGGGGAGGGCGTGTGTCGGAGTGGTTGTAGTGGGGGGGGGCGTCGTGTCGAGTGGTGTAGTGGGGGGGGGGGCGTGTGTCGGAGTGGTGTAGTGGGGGGGGCGTGTGTCGAGTGGGTTGTCGGTAGTGTTTAGTGGGGGAAGGGCGTGTGTCGATCGTTGCTGGCTATCGGTCGAGCTGGTGATAGTGGGGGGGGGGCGCTTGGGGCGTGCGTGGAGGGGGAGGCGGTGTATGTGTGGACTGTGTGGGGGGGCGTGTAGTCAGAGTGGTTCTGTCCCGTAAGTGGGGGGCGGAAGGGGGGTGACGGGGGGGGTGTGTCGTATAGAGCAGTGCGTTTTATGGTGTAGGGGGGTTAAGGCTTGGCTAGAAGTTTTTGTCGGTCTTTCAGATGGTGTTGTAGGTCGAGCGGGCGTATACCAGCATGTGTCGACGGCTAGTGTATATCAGTCGCGCCGCGGGGGCACAAGCAGGGGCGTGGTGTCGGATTTCAGTGTGTACGTGTTGGGCAGCCGAGCGGCGTGTGTCGACACCATCCCAGTCTCGGTTTGTAGAGCTTGGTAGTGTGGACTATCAAGGTTTGGATCTATTTTCAACAGACAACATGATTGCTGCTCCCGGAGACACAAGCTTCAAGTTGTTTGTAGTGTGTAAGGGGGAGAGCTAGCGTGTGTCGGCAGTGCAGTGTAGGGGGTTGAGCCGACGCGAAGTGAGATGGTCGGAGATGGTGTTAGATGGGTGGAGTGGGAGGGTGACGGCGTGTTCGGAGTGGCATTGTCAGAGTGGGGGTGGGAGACGCGGACTAGGCCGTGGTGTCGGATGGGTTAGTGGGGGGGGGGGGGAACCTGTGGCCTCCACAAAGTCACTCCTGGACCTCAACCCAATTGAGATGGTTTGGGATAAGTTGCGACCGCAGACTGAAGGAAAAGCAGCCAACAAGGCCTCACATATGTTCGGGGAAACTCCTTCTAAGACTGTTTTGAAAAAGCATTCCGAGGTGAACTGGTGACGAGATGCCAAGATTGGTCAAGGCATAAGGGATGTTGTGCGGCTACTTTGATGCGGCTGTAAGAAGATCTGCGAAATGAGTAGCAGTGAGTGTCTCAGATTTAGCGGTGTTGTGAGTGTCGTTGTAAACACTTTTTTTACGGTACCACATTGATTCTATATGTGTTATTTCATCTTTTGATGTCTTCACATTATTCTACAAGTAGAAAATCAGTAAAAATAAAGAAAAACACCCTGGAATGATACGGGTGTCAGTGGTCTTCAGTGGGGGGAGAGGCGTGGTGTCGGTAGTGAGTTTAGTCTGGGGGGGGGGGAGGCCGTGTGTCGGAAGTGGCTTGTAGTGTCGGGCGTCGAGTGGAGCGGCTCGCGTAGTGATTTTCAGTGGGGGAGGGCATTGAGCGTGTGTCGACAGTGGTGTAGTAGGGGGCGAGCTAAGGCGGGTTCCGTTATTACTCTATGTGCTTGTTGAGCTGTAGGGGTAGAGCGTAGATAGTCGGATCAAGTGTGTTCTAGTTCGTGGGAGTGGCAGAGGGTGTGATCGCGAAAACCGTGCGGGTAAGTGGGAGAGGCGTCTACATTTGCTGTTCGGAGTGGTGTAGCTGGCGGAAGAGGCGTGCTTTGTTCGGAAGTGCGCCAGCTGTAATGTCGGGAGAGAAGCGTCGTGTCGGAACTGGGGGTGGGGGGAGAGGCGTGTGTCGGAGTGGTGTGGTGGGGGGAGAGGCGTGTGTCGGAGTGGTGTAGTATTACGGGAGTGTGTCATGAGTTGTTGGGGATGGGATATTGATAGGGTGGATGCGTGTGATCTGTTTAAATTTAGGGTTCTAAGCACCACATTTCACCAAATACGTTTTCTGTTTCGATCATTTCACTGAAAACAGTACGATTCTAACTCCGAGCAGGTTTTAGATCAAGTGGCCCCTATGTACTGATCTACAGTCAGTTTTACTCTTCAACTCCTAAATGGTTCAGGATAGGCTAGGTGTAGATAAACAGTTCCTAGATCTGTGCTATGTGGCAACTCCCATGTCACCTCATGGAGTATTGGGTAGAAGATGCCCCTATTCACTGACATAGGGTCAGATATGTTGACATCCAAGTAGGTTAGGTAAGGTTGGACAGAGTAAACCGATGCTAAATCTGTGCTTAGGGCCATTATCACCTCACGAATTCCCCCCACAGTATCTCCACCTACCCCCATTTAGAGTCCAGTCCACATCGATCTGACTGGATAAAGGGCGAGCAATGACGGCCAAACACATTCAGTCATCGGGCCCCTCCAGCTGTCCGTCATCCTGAGAGAATTCCAAACCATTCAACAGAAGGTCTATTCAATGGGGTGGAACATCCAATATGTTACACATAGAACAGTGATGTATAGAACAGACACAGCTACCTCATCTCATGTGACTAGAAGTCTATGATATATACAATACATTTATATCTAACGCTTTGAACGTTTCACCCTTCTGAATAGACCCGTGCTTCTGAATGCATCAGCCACTGCTCACCAATCTTACCCACCCTCTCCCAAATTCTATATTTTTCTTCCTGAAGAGTAAACTCCTTCACTACCCCTTGTGAATTTAAAATTATTGGATTGGTATAAGCAGTTTCCATCATCTCTCACGCCAATCCATTCTTTTTAAAACCATGAGAGGGATTGAATAAGTGCGCACTTCAGGAGGAAAATCCCAGGTGACCACTGGGAGAGGTCAGAGGTTAAATTCCTGGTTGTCGCTGCCTCGAGCACATTTTGTCTCACATGATTTAAAATGGTCAAATAAAAAACAGATGTTCTTAAAACCTTACTGACTCTGTCCCGTTCCTTGCCCCTCCGTCCCCACCCCAGCTGGTATTGGTCCACAACATAAAGTTTGTGTTGAGGGAGAAAGACCATCCCTTCCATGTCCCATCATGCATCACTGCACAACAGCTGAGCAAAATGAAGGGAACCAGCTAAAAAAAAAAATGTTTTAAAAGCATCACTTCTTCTCAAATGAAGAGGTTGGCAGGGACCCCTCAGGGGAAGGAAGCAGGGGAGCGGATAAAGAGAGAGAAAGAGGTAAAGAAAAGGAGGACATTCCACATTGAGGCAGAACTGGCACCATTCTCTAGTTTTGGCCCAGTCCGTGGGCTTCATCCCAGCGCTGACGAGCCAGACCTAAATATTCCATCTCACAGAGTTCATCATTGGTGTCACAACATTTTCCACAATAGTGTCCGTCATGAAGCAATAAAGGAGCCTGCTGCTTTCATGACCCTGCGCTATATAACAAACAGGGAGAAGACACCCCTTCCTCAGGATCATGTCTAGATAGGAAACAGCTTTTGTCAAATTGATGGAAAAAGTCAATTTTTGTGCACTTTAACCCTGACCCTTTTCCTAAACTGCTGTGGAAGTCATCCTAAACCTGTTACAAAAAGTCAATTTTGCCAAAAAATGTATACCTTCTAGACAAAACCCTACCTCAGTGCCAACAGAAACCCCAGTTCGACCCAATAGCCCCCCTAACACATGACCTCAATGTTGCATGACCCTTGACCTCCACATCAAGGCAATGAATTGACCAACGGTCTGTCTGAGTCCCCAACCCAGCACTCTACCCAAAAACTCAGTGGTTTGTCCTTTTGAGTGGGAACCGACAAGCAAGGAGGCTGAGGTGGACCGGTCCATTTCAGGAATGGGTTCCCTGACCATCCCCTTTGAAAGCGTCCAGTGGTCTGTCCCGTCTCTTAGTGCGTTGGTATGAAGGGGTGTGGTCTCCAGCAGGAAGACACACAGTAAAAATAAAGCCTGATTTTATATTAGGTTCTCAGTCTGTGTGTGTGTGTGTGTGTGTGTGTGTGTGTGTGTGTGTGTGTGTGTGTGTGTACACCACTCTCGGTAGGTGCAGCCTGTAGGCCACTCACATTCATTAAAAAGTAAAACATCTTAGTCCATCCTCCACAGAGGAGAAAAAAAAGAAATCTATAAAAAGATAAAAAATAAAAGCAGGAAAAAGTTAAATCCCACGTGGTTGTTTTATTTTTTAGTATCRGTTTTGTTCCCCAAGTCTAAAAAAAAATTAAGCATTCGTAATCGTTACAGCTTCCGTTTTTGTCCGTCATCGCAGCTGCGGGATTTTAGGAAAAATAAAAAAACAGCTTTAGAAAAGCCTTCCTGGTTGCCAAGACAGTGTATGTGACTGAGGTCCAGCAAGTCCCACCCCCTCTGCCTCTCTCTCGCCACACTGAAGATGTCATCACTATGCGCCTGGTCCTCCGCTGTAGTGCAATAATGTGCTGTACGGTTCAGGCAGTCCCACCCCGCTGCCTGTGGGGGGCGCTACAGCGGTCCGGCAGCGGCCTGCTGCAGCTCCTGAAAGGTATTGTCGAAGCAGCGCTTCAGGTCCGAGTAGGTCACCACCAGGACACTCTTCTCATCCCGAGACACTAAGCTGATCTTCTCAGGCACGCCCGCGTCCAGCTACACAGAAAGGGGAGGAGAATACTGGTAGACTAGTAGCCAGCTGGGCAACAAGACATACTGGAATAGACAGGTGGCTCACATGGAGAGAGGAGGGTGAGAAGAGAGGACTAGATGGAAAAGGGCATGGCAGAGGGAAATGAGGGGAAGGGCATAAGAAAAATAAGGAAAAAAAATGGGGGGAAAAGTGAGAGAATGAGAGAGAGATGCAGGGAGATTTGGCATACTTTGTTGAGGCAGGAAACAATGTGGCTGAGGTCTATCCAGGGGGTTCCAGCTTCTGTCACCTGGTGGAACAGGTGGTCTCTGAACAGCTTCAGCAGGTAACGGTCCCCCGTCTCAGACCACGTATGGTCCTTCTGAAACCTGACACATTGGCAGAAGTGTGACATGAAGGTGAGAGTCAGATGTTCCAAATCCACTCCTAACGAAGTGGTTCAGTACTTACTCTGGTCTCTCGTTGATGGTGCCCAGTTTGGCCAACAGACGGAAGAGACGACCATTCTGGACCTCCTACAACAGATATAAAACTGTAAGTCATATAACTTGAAAACAGTCTAACCAGGTTGTTTCTTGAAGAAGTCAGAGGCTAGGTAGTGCTGGCCAACTTCATTCAGCCGGCTGGTGTGTGATCGTGGCAAAGTTGATTTGACATTGTATAACACATCTCTGGGGCTAGTAGTAAATGGGACAATATTTTCATGTTACACATATTTTAGTTGCCTCATTAAATGCTTTCAATATTCATATATGAATTCTACCATTTAGTTGGCTTAAGTTATTGAAATTGGGAGCCATCGACATCTTTAAATATTGTCCGACGCACATAGACAATGTACGGATGGTCCCCAACTAGCCATAGCGATATGGAATGTCAAACCAAATTGACCATGGGCATTACAATTGGCTCGTGTGCAGCCAGCTGTGGGCATAGAATCTACAAGTGTCTGGAACTCTATTGGAGGGATGTGACACCATTCTTCCACAAGAAATTCCATAATTTGGTGTTRTGTTGATGGAAAAACGCTGTCTCAGGAGTCACTCCAGAATCTCCCATAAGTGTTCATTTGGGTTGAGATCTGGTGACAGACTCCTTTGACACCCCTCCTTCAAAGTCACTGAAATCTCTTCTAGCCAAAATAATGGGCTACTGGACATGTTTATACATGACCCTAATTAACTCAGGAACCACACCTGTGTGGAAGCACCTGCTTACAATATACTGTCTCCCTCATTTACTGAAGTGTTTCTTTTATTTTGGCAGTTACCTGTACCATACATACACAAAGAGTAAGAACAACCATTGGTGTTCAGAACAGTACTGATAACATGTAGACACACACACACAACTGACGGACAGACAACAGTGTTGCGTTTGAAATGGACTGAAAGGTGGCATTTTCTGTTTAATGCTGAAGACTGCAGAACAGCTCACACACACACTACTCGGTTTCCTGATAGAAGAACCAAAACAAGTAGCGCTGTTGATGGGGTGTTAAGCAGTGGGGTGGGGGGGTGGACAGTCCGCAGCCAGTGGTTTCACACCCCAGGTCTAAGGCCAGAACAGGGGTGGGGGGGGTGGACAGTCCGCAGCCAGTGGTTTCACACCCCAGGTCTAAGGCCAGAACAGGACAGCAGACGCTGTAGAGGCCAGAGGGGCCGCGGCACACAGAACATCCTGTATTTTCACACCCCCTCTCAACACCTCTCCTCACGTGACTTCCTTTCACCACCACTCTCACAGAGCAGAGATGGCATCACAAGTGTGTGTGTTAGTGTACCTTCGCCAGGTCCTCCTCGATGACATCATTCCTCATCTGTGATGCATCCAGCTGTGTGTAGAAGCGAGCTCCGATCATGGGCATGATGTCATTAACGCTGCGCAGCCTAGACTGCTCTGTCAACAGATACCTACAAACAGGTAGTGACTGAGTACTTGTGTCAGTGCAAACAGTGTATTCACTTGTAGATCTGAGTGTGTTGTGGTTGTTGCAGATGACGGTGAGAAATGGCTTAGTGGAGGACCCGGTGTCGTCCTTTTCAAGGATGGGTTCTGTGTGTGTGTGTGTTGTGTCAGTGTGTCTTACAGGATGAGGTTCTTGAGGTCTGATGAGTAGTTGATAGACACCAACTCCATGGCCTTCTGCAGGTTCTCTCTCTGAATGCCAGCCAGAGAGTTACAGGCCAGGGCCAACACCACCTTGCCCAGGGATATCAGGTCCGCTTGCTGCAAGCGCACACACACAGTTAACAGAACACACTACAGCCAGGGGCCAACTCAACCATTTCAAAAAGGGAATCAGGTCAGCAAGTCAAAACTCAGAGCAAACACACACAGCACTAGCAGAGGCTCAAAATATACAATTGTGGTTACAAGACAGCTGATAGATTGTGTCCACAATATTGCTTGAGGAAATAGATATTTGAAAAAAAAAATCATGATGTAACACTAACGAAAACATGGCGGTTTTACTAGTCGGATTTGCAGGCAATTGATCAACCGTGGCGTTATCCACGGTGCTGAAACTCTGTATAGTAGGGTTGGGCGGTTCCAGATGTTCAAATCGTCATACCATCCTCTCATTCCGGGATTTACGGTATTACCAGTTTAGAACAAAGGGGGGGCCCCAAAAAAATATTGGGAATGTTACCAGAATGATAACAAAATGAGCACAAGTAATAGCGAAATTCCATGGAGGCTGCTAGCTAAACTGGGAAGCGTTCCACTAGATGTTGGAACATTGCCAAGGGGGACTTGCTTCCATTCAGCCACAAGAGCATCAGTGAGGTCAGGGACTGATGTTGGGCGATTAGGCCTGGCTTGCAGTCAGCATTCCAATTCATCCCAAAAGTGTTCAATGGAGTTGATGTCAGGGCTCTGTGCAGGCCAGTCAAGTTCTTCCACATCCATCTCGAGAAACCCTTTCTGTACAGACCTCACTTTGTGCATGGGGCATTGTCATGCTGAAACAGGAAAGGGCCTTCCCCAAACTGTTGCCACAAAGATGGAGTCACAGAATCATCTAGAATGTCATTGTATACTGTAGTGTTAAGATTTCCCTTCACTGGAACTAAGGGGCCTAGCCCGAACAGTGAAAAACAGTCCCAGACCATTATTCATCCTCCACCAAACTTTACAGTTGGCACTATGCATTGGGGCAGGTAGCGTTCTCCTGGCATTCGCCAAATCTCGATTTGTCCGTCGGGACTGCCAGATGAAGTGCGATTCATTACTCCAGAGAACGCGTTTCCACTGCTCCAGAGTCCAATGGCGGRGAGCTTTACACCACTCCAGCCAATGCTTGGCACTGCGCATGGTGAGCTTAGGCTTGTTGCACTATATATACACAAAGGTATATGTGGGCACCCCTTCAAATTAGTGTATTTGGCTATTTCAGCCCCACCCAGTGTAGCTGGCTACATTCTTTATATGATAAACATTAGAAATATGATGGCCATGCATCATTCTTTGCAAAAAATTACTTCCTTTTTCATTGTACTCTCATTTCCCTGATCACTGTTAACTTTCAATATAAAACGCAACCCGTCAATACACACCTGGACTGCTCCCGCTTTCTTCCATTGTGCTATTTATAAACAAACACGTGACTGGCTCAACTGTTGTGGGGAACTACGGTAAGCTTCAAATGTAAAATAATGTGACAGGTGAAATGAAGAATGTGATCTGCTTTATCTCCTAATGTATTGCACAAGTTGACTGCAGGTATTTAATTAAAAAGTAGCTACAAATTGATTTTGAATAACTAAAAATAAATAATTTCAACAGTATTGAAAAACCGTCCGTGGCATTTTCCAAATAATCCGGTATACCGCCCAAGCCTAATCCATGGTGTGGAATATCTGCTACTAGATCTATTTGCTCATTTGTTTGTTTAGCGGAGAATCTGATGTTCTCTGTAACAAAGTGACCACAATAAGTCAATAATCAAAGTAAAAATAGCCACAACAGTGTTCATTTCGCCTGCTAACCAGGTCCATGGAGGGAGAAAAGGAACAAGATACCTTGACATCTCAGTCAGAGGCTAAAACCCAATGTCATCTTCACTAGGCTGTAAAAACAATATTTTACCAAAAATCGGCCAACGCGCTTCATAAACTAGGCTAAAATCAACAAGTGTGGTGACAGAACTCGAGTTGATTAAATTGCAACAGAAACCGTTAGAMTCAGGATTCATGTGTACATTTCCCCATTTATAGAGGTATAATCAGGTCAGATTTTATTTGCACTGGTATTATGCTTTTAAAATTTCATTTGAACGGGAATAGCAGGATGAAAAATGGTTAGTTTTCCAGAAAATATGAAGAAAAAATGGAAAAAAACACACTTGAAGCTGAACTAGGCCATGTTGTGCCAGACTGACACAGGGGGGGGGGGGGGGGGTTACTGTACCTGGTACTGTGGCATGAGGGTCACATGGTTGGTCTGACTGTTGTCAAACGTTAAGACATCAAACACCCCTACACAGTTCACTCGTAACCTGCAGGGAGAAAAAGGCGTGTTGAGTGGTGTCAAACGTTAGCGGGATGTCAGCGTGTGTGGTTTCTCCCCTTTCTGAGAAAAGGAAGCCAGGACTAGTATAGAACTTCTGCTTTCACTGTAGTTTACAGTAAATAACCCAGCAGATACTATCAGCACTACAACACAAACATCAGGGGGCTTAGACACATTGGTTTCTGCACAGTTCTCTAGCAAGGAACTCAGGACTAAACCAGAGACAGCAACTGTGACTGGTTCGAGGTTGCATGAAAAACACTTCAGTTTCTCTGACCACACTGCGTCACATTCAACATCTGTGTTTACACCTGGTTTCAGAGAATATGGATCTTGCTGGGATCCATAACGTTGGTCAGCAATGTGTGTCTGTGTGTGCGCGCGCACGATGCATGTCTGCGAGGTGTGTACCTGGTCTTGCCGGTGATGAGGATCTTGCTGGGGTCCATGACCCTACAGGCCAGACCAGCAGTGTGGATAGTTCTGAGGGCTGAGCTCAGCTGGACGATGTAGGCCCAGATCAGAGACTCGGGGAGCAGACCTGCGTGCTGCCGCGGTGGAGGGGGCTCGTGCTGTCCTACGGGGGGGGGGGGGAACAGGATACACGAAAGGAAACAGACGAAACACAATGAGCAGGGTGTCCTACCAAAAAATGTTTTTTGGGACCCATGGTTAAAATAAAATGTGTAGTTAAGCCTAAGAAAACCAAATTGTCCAAACCTCATGTCTCGATCATAATCCATTCAAAAGTTAGAGTTCTTACCCTTGTAGGGTGGCCAGAATTACAGTGACTAAATCAATGGAGGCCAGAGGGGGGGGGAATCTGGAAACTAGCATTGCGTGTGAGCTAGGCTGGATGCTGTGTGAGAATTAAGGCTAAGTGACAAGCTCACCGTCAAACTCATCTTTCTTCTCCAATCCAGAGGACAAAAAACAAGGAGGTAAGACATATAGATTGAGACATGGCATGTAGCTAGTATTTTCTTATTTTGAGTACACGTTTCTCATATTAAAATGCGAATGTGTTATTTTTCAAAGATTTTTCACAAAAAACAAGCGCATGTCAACGGAGCACTGAGTGTATCACAAGCTTTTTATTTGACATTTAATTGAGTTCATGTTAATTTGGCTTTTTGCAAAAACAACTTTGCAGATAACCGCCACAYCATGGAAAATCCTCAAGTCGCTGCAAGAAAGCACCACCGGTGCTTATTTACAGATGTGTTACGTTACGAAATCAGACTTTTTGGATATAAATGTTGATGTTGTTAGAGAAAGACCCCACTGAACGATTCAGAACACGAAGAGTCATTTGTCTTGGTAAAATGGATTTTACAACATAAGGAAGTGAAATCATCAAAGCACATTTCCACCAACTCTGGGCACTCTGCACACCCTACATTGAGGCTTTCCAATAAAAGGGTTTAAGAAACAAAATGGCATCAACTTGACAGCAAATGTCAGATGCTTACTCCACAAACAGCCAGTTGTTGAACACTTGAGGTGTTGTTGTAGTGCGATATGGAGTTGCAGAGCTATCAGTATGACCCTTAGTGTTGCTGTACGGCCACAGAGGGGTGTTGTAGTGTGACAGTAATACTGACAGTTAAACACTTGTTGCCGTGAGGTCAGAAAATCAGAGGTTCTGCTTCCTCTGGCTGTGTCCCTCCTATAGCAGGTAGTTGGGCCTGGCTGGTAGTACCAGTCTCAGGATCACTTTCAGCCACAGCTTCCCCTGACTACAGCAACATACCCTTACCGTCACACAGACCAACAACTGTCAGTGCTGAACCCCACTCCTCCTCCTCCCCACCACGCTCACACAGAAACCATCCACACTGGCAAGCGCACTGGTTTCGGTTAGGAAAATGTGGCGCCAGACATTTTGACTGGCAACATTTTAATTTACCGGACATTTGAGAAGGTTTACCAGACTAATGCATTGGGTGCATAACCTGTTAGGGCGTCCACCCACTGTGCTCAGAATGACAGAAATCACTTTTACAATATGGTCATTCATATTACCAGAACATGCCAGTGGAGAATGCAATGATGTGTAGTCCTTCTTATCCAATTCTGATGTCACTTTGAACATGTTACAACAACTGCCCACATGTACATTTTCCTCAGCCAACAAGACGAGTAAAGAACAGAAAAATCACTAGCCCATGTCAATCTACTATATCAATCTATACTATTGGCCAGCTTGTCGAGAAAGTCATGGCCTATGTAATAGGATCCTTTATAGCAAGGTAAGATATACCTCAATATGTACGAAAACATTCAGGTTTCAAGCAATTAAGAGTATGATATCAAAATGCATACTGCCGTGTGACACGCTGATGAAGCCCGACTTTCATTGCCATTTGATGACGCATTCAAAACAACTCGGAAGTGCGTCGGAATCAGTAGGGAAGGGTGGGGGGGGACTCACCCCACTTCCTCTTGGTGAAGTAGGAGTCGGCCGCAGGGTCGTTGAAGTGCCTGCTGAACATGGTCTCTGCTCCCGCATGGAAGTCATAGGAGAACACCAACGCTGAGAGAAACAGGAGGTTATCATGGGGGCTTCTTAAGGATCAATCAGACTCATACAAAAACCAATATATACACAAACGCACATACAACATGGGGGGGGGGGGCATAGAGCCCCACTCACAGTGATCACCAAAGGCCTTGGTGGTGAAGACCTCCCTCAGGGTAACAGAGTTGGACTGCTGGATCTTCTTCCACATGTCCACCAGCATCATACACTTGGTGTTCACCAGCCTGAAACCTGYACYCACACAAGACATTCAAAGAAGATGACCACTCAAGATTCCTTCTATTTTCAAAGGCTGAAAGAAAATACATCCCATACCAAATATATGATAATTTAAAATTGTGTGTGTGTTCATCTTGTGTCATACGTGCAACTCACCATGTATCCTCCTCAGGCAGTACGGCAGGTCGTCCTTGCTGTTGACAGCCTTGTAGCAGGAAGTGATGTAGCTGAAGTTGCTGTTCTTCTGCAGGCGGTTGGGAGGGGGGACAGGCTCCAGGGGAAACAGGCTGTGGTAGCTGTCCACCTCAGATGGAACACCTGGGACAGGGATACACGGCATGACGACACACCAGCACACAAACAGAGCCAAAATAACTACATCAGTTGGCACGCATCTTAAGTTACAAGTTTTGACACTTGAACAACTTGAGAATGTTCTACAAACAAACTAGTGTGACTATGTGTGTGTGAACTGTCAGGAATACTAAAGACAACGACACGTTTCAGGATGCGATTCTCACTTTCAGTCTGCAGTGAAACCCCAAATCGACAGAGGCCATACCATCAATACAACGCCAATAACAGCCGCCCCCCCCCACCTCGGTTGAGCCAATCAGGGAAGGGATGCTTTACCTGTGTTCTCTGACTGGTCAAGCTGAGCCATAGTAATCAGATGTCTGTTAATCAGCTCCTAGAGGGAACCACAGGAAATGACATCAGCGATCAACACTGACATCACAGCACAGAGGGAGATTGGAGGATTAGAACAGACAGACACACTTGAATATGGAGACAAGGCAAAAAATAGAACAGAAATGGAAACAGTGGGTGTTTCAGACAGAAAGAACCAGGTAGAGGAAGAGGGTGGGCGTACCTGTCGGAGCTCATCAGCCATGAAGAAGGACGGGGCGTTGGCTTTGGGCTGCATGTAGGCCACGTGGGGAGCAGTGGGGGGGTAGATGTGGTAGGTAGGAAACACCTGCACAGAAACACATTTAATGACTGCACTTCCTATTGATGGAGAAATCATAACTGACAGTCCACTGATGATAATGAGGAATTTATTTTCAATGCCGTCAAGTAAGGGCAGACTAAATGGAACGTACCATCCCGGCCATGGGAGCGGGGGTATTGTCGGTGTAGAAGTAGGTGGTCCCCCCCACCGTCTCCTTCTGGATGATGTGGGCCCCCTGGTCAGACACACTGGTGGGCACCATGTAGTTGGCTGGGTTGGGGTTGTTGGGGTTGGGGGTGTGGCTGCGCCGGCGAGGGGCGGGGGAGGTGTGGGGGGTGATTTTGGGGGAGTGGAGGGGGGAGGACCCTGCAGAAAGAGACATCCCTGTGGAGAGGGGGGATACCAGAGAGGACATTGGTTAAACAGAGGTACAGAGTTCATTGGAGTACCTCCGTACATTGTTATGACTATCTGGTGACTAAGGTGGAATTCATCATGGCAGGGATTTACTTGAATAATACATTGTTGTTTTCTATAGAGCATCTCCACTGTATGGAGTCAACTCACTTGGCTAGCCAGGAGAACAATGGGAGGCGACATCAATAGAGAACCTTTACACTGCAAACTCACTCACCCTGACAACCTGGCATATCCATGATATAGTGCAAACGGAGAAAAACTAGAAGTGTTCTAAGTTAGAATTAAGTGGCTTTTTTTATAGTGGATGGCTCACCGGGTGCAAGGGCGGTGGAGCTGCTGGGGCCGAGGTGGGGGAAGAGGGGCGATGGGAAGGCCGGACCACTGGACTGGACCATAGTGGCCATGCGGGGAACCCCCTTAGGGATGAACTCATTGGCTGTAGGGTTAGGACCCTGGAGAGGGAGAGAACGAGAGATGCATAACCCTAGGATTATATTTCATTGTTCTTCTTGCCTTCATCAGATATTCTATTTGTTTTATGTTATGTATATTTTCCTTATATGCGGATTTGGCTTCATCACAGTTTACAACAAAAACAAACAGTGACCAGATGTTGTAATCTAGAGAAACGCACACAAAACGAACCACAACGGATGGGTTTAGGTTTGACCATTTTCCCCCTTAGGAGCTCAAACACTCAATAGACATTTGAAGCTCAAACTCTTCCCCTTGGTTGACGACCACACCAGGAACCTGGGTAGTGGTGCTCACCTTTCTCCTTTGTGATATGCTCAGAGCACCAAAGTCACTGAAGAGTGAAGAAATGGGGGAATTCCCTGGATCTGGAAGAGGACATAGAGGGAGAGGGAATGAAGACTGTGTTGTCCACGGAGAGTTTTCCATCGACCCACAACTCTGACCTGGTCCAACTGCCAGGGTTCCATGGAATAGATCTGTCAGTGATTTCATGGGTGTTCCAATCAAAGAGTTAGAAATTGTACCAATTATAATTCTACAGTTATTAGTTTCAAAGATCTGTTATACTCCAGTGGATCCCAACAGCAGTCCTCGAGAACCCCAAACATACCTGCTTCAACTCATCGAGAGCCTGATAATTAGTTGACAAGTTGAATCAGATGTGCTTGTACTGTTGGGGGTACTTGAGGACCGGAGTTGGGAACCACTGAGCTATTCCATGAAGTTTCCTCTAGGTACTGGGTTCTTACCGTGAGCGCTGTGGCTGAAGTTCTTGGCACCGTCGTCAAGGAGACTGGGAGAACTGCTGCTGTTGGTGATTCTCTACACAACAACAAAACAGATGCTTACATTTTTTTATTAAGTATCTTAGTTACCTAGCTACCATATTCTAGCAAAGACCGTAGCCCTGATGTTCCCAAAAGGAACCAGTCTGTAGCAAAAATAATTCCCATTAGAAGCCACTGGATCTGCATCACTAGCTGGTGGTCTTTGACTTCAGCATAGGTGTATGCACCTGMTCAAATTGTAGATACAATACTGCTGTATCCCATTAGTGATCTGCCGGGTTTGACTAGCAGAAGGGACTTTTCTCAGCAGGGTAGGAGAATTAAGGTTAGCTAAAATGCAAAGTGTCCCCGACACCACTCGAAAATATGTACACTGAAAAATAAACACAACATGGAACAACTTCAAAGATTTGACCGAGTTTGAGTTCATGAGGAAATCAGTCATTTGGAATAGATTCTTTAGGGCCTAATCTATGGATTTCACATGACTGGGAATACAGATATGCATCTGTAMGGGCGTMGATCAGAAAACCAGTCAGACTCTGGTGTGWRCACCATTTGCCACATGCAGCATGACATCTTTGCATAGAGTTGATCAGGCTGTTGGATTATGGCCTATGGAATGTTGTCCCACTCCTCTTCAATGGCTGTGCGAAGTTGCTGGATATTGGCAGGAACTGGAACACACGTCGATCCAGAGCATCCCAAACATGCTCAACTGGTGACATGTCTGGTGAGTATGCAGGCCATGGAAGAACTGGGACATTTTCAGCTTCCTGGAATTGTGTACAGATCCTTACGACATGGGGCTATGCCTTATGCTGAAACATAAGCTGGTGGCACAATGGGCTTCAGGATCTCGTAATGTTATCTCTGTGCATTCAAATTGCCATCAATAAAATGCAATTGTGTTTGTTGTCCGTAGCTTATGCCTGCCCATACCATAACCCCACCACCACGGCACTCTGTTCACAACAGCAAACCACTCGCCCACATGACCCCATACACACTGTGTATAATCTTCCCGATACKGTTAAAACTGGGATTCATTCATGACACTTCTCCAGTGTGCCAGTGGCCATCAAAGGTGAGTATTTGCCCACTGAAGTCTGTTACGACGCTGGAACTGCAGTCAGGTCAAGACCCTGGTGAGGACGACGAGCATGCAGAGGAGTTTCCCCTGAAAAAGGTTTTWGAAAATTTGTGCAGAAATMATTTGGTTGTGTAAACCTAGCTTTATCAGCTGTCCAAGGTGGCTTGTCGCAGACCATCACGCAGCTGAAAAAGCCAGATGTGGAGGCCCCGGGCTAGTGTGGTTACACATGGTCTGCGGTTGCGAGGCCAAATTCTCTAAAATGACATTCAAGGTGGCTTATTGAAAAGAAATGAACATTCAATTCTCTGGCGGGCATTCCTGCAGTCAGCGTGCCAATTGCAAGCTTCCTCAAAACGTGAGACATCTGTGGCAGTGCAGTGTGCCAAAACTGCACATTTTAGAGTGGCCTTTTATTGTCCCCAGCACAAGGTGCACCTATGTAATGATCATGCTGTTTAAATCAGCTTCTTGATATGTCACACCTGTCAGGTGGGTGGATTATCTTGGCAAAGGAGAAATGCTCACTAACAGGGACGTATACAAAAATGTGCACAAAATTGAGCGAAATAAGCTTTTTGCACTTATGGAACATTTCCGGGATATTTTATTTCAGCTCATGAAAACAACACTGTTGCGTCTTTATTTTTGTTCAGCGTAGATACAACCAGGCCTGCCCTGAGAACAGTCTTGGTTTCCACTAATGTGATTCTGCTAAAACCTGCATAATTGCTTGATTGAAATAAATAAACACCTAGCACTACATAATTATCCGATTTTCTTTAGGTCAGATACTTGGGACTAGTGTTGGGGAGACATCTACTCCAAATAACACGATATAATCGTTTTGTGCCGTTAATGACTAAATAATGCCAGCCTGTGCAATTTGTGCTAATTCACAATTTTATACTCATTAAATAATCATTGTTTGGCAGGAAAATAAATAAGGCTTAGTTATTTCATTTTCAACATATTGATAAAGTCTAGTTAAATAAAATCAGTTAAGAACAAATTCGTATTTACAATGACGGCCTACCCCAGCCAAACCCTCCCTAAACCCGGACGACGCTGGGCCAATCGTGCGCTGCCCTATGAGCCTCCCGATTACGGCCAGTTGTGATACAGCCCAGGATCGAACCAGGCCCCAGCCAAACCCTCCCTAAACCCGGACGACGCTGGGCCAATCGTGCGCTGCCCTATGAGCCTCCCGACTACGGCCAGTTGTGATACAGCCCAGGATCGAACCAGGGTCTATAGTGACGCCTCTAGCACTGTGATGCAGTGCCTTAGACTGCTGCGCCACACGGGAACCCTGCACAGTTGATGTTAAAGTTCAAATAGAGTATAATCTTGCACATCACAATATATTGTCAATYTCAAATACCACGATATTCGATTTAATCATAAAATCGGCCAAACCCTACTAGGACGTTACTACCCTAAACCATTTTAAAAATGTCAACTTCAATAGGCTAGGGACGTCCCAAGGATCCCTGATAGCACAGATCACTGTCTTTAGACCAGTACTGAACCAGACTTTCTGATAAACATACAAGAATAAGTTCACCTCTACCACATCAGCCAAGTAGCACTATTATTCAGTATTTGACCCTACTGCAGATCTAAAGATGGTACCTGAACACTTGAGTAGAATGACAAATCATATATACACATACATAAAACTAACAAGAATTTCAAAGTCACTTTGAAACAAAAGTAGGCATCTGTCGGGACAGTACTGTTTAGTTGGATTCTGAGGCTGGTCGTACCTGCATGATAGAGTATTTAGACTCTGCCGGGCTCCCGAAGCCGTTGACCCCGATGAAGCTGCTGCTGAAGTAGGAGTTGGTCAGATTGGCGTCACTCAGGGACCCGCTCTCCATCCCAGGGACTGTAGAGGACAGAGACAATGGGTTCAGAATCAGCCGCCTGCTTCTACTACACAGGGTCTGGGTGGTCCTGGTAAACGTCATATTCTATGTTTGAAAAACATTATGAGTCAGTCAATATATGCCATACAGACTAACATATCACCCTTATAAAGAATGGCAGGGTTCTCGTTAATTGAATGGTTGTGTGATGCAAAATGCATGTAATACACATAAGTGTCTATGAACGAATGTTGTAGTCATGAGGCCATAGATTGTCTTCATTTACAGATGAGTAGCCAATCAGCACGCTTCTTGAGAAGATGTAAACACTTCAACTTTATCCAGTTTCCCAACTTGTGTGCACAAATGATAATATCCACCTTGCAACCGAACACGTGGCATTGTGCAGAGTTAAATAAAATACAGCTGTGGTGGTAGAATTATTTTGKAAGTGATGATGCTAATTAGTTAGTAGCTAAGTAAATTGACTTCACTGCAGCAGATGTTTGGTTAGCATGCAAGCTAGCTTGTCACCTTAAGCATGAAGACAAGCATCATAAAATGCCTCGCTTCCAAAACGATTCAACATTAACTAGCTTTGCTAGTTAACGTTAGATGCACGCATTACTAACTATAGTAGTTACCTAATGCAAGAAGAGCGCAAACGTTAATTTGCCGTTAACTTTTTTTTTTTCCGCCAGAAGAACTTTTCTAACCATAGCCATCTAACGTTAGCTAGCTAACGTTACATTAGCCAATGATTGTCTGAATTTGCCCACTGATCTCTTGTAGCTGTCAAATACAAAAACACTCAAATTACTAACTAAATGCATTTATTGAAGGAGCTCAAACTCTGGACGAAAAGCTTAGCGCTCAGACACTTTAATTAGTTATGCTTCAAAAACATGTTTAACCCACGCTGTTTTGGGGGGGGGGGAAGAGGCCTCAAAGAATCCCCGGGCTCAATGTTAACAAAGCCCCTCACACGCCCAAAAAGCAACAACCACCGATGAGGCTGTGCTAGGCCCTGTCGTATAGGACGGGTACAAACAGACGAAGTATACTCACTGGTTAACATCTGTCCCTCCAGAGCCGTGCCTGCAGGCCCCAGAGAGTCGCCCTTTTTGGGGACGTTCGGTACCCCAACCGGGCAGGCCGGGGGTGCACTAAGCGGATACGTCACGGCTCCTCCAGACATGGATAAAGGGACAGGGCTTGCTCCACTGTGAAGGGACATGCTTGCCATGGACGGCTCCTCATGCAAAAACTGACACTCGTCCCCATAAAAGCAAGTCTTATCCTTTGCGTAGTATCGGCAGAACTTCACCTTGACGCAGGGTATTCCGACACCCCCGAGCGGAGCAGCTGAAGCTGGGAGTCCACTGTTCATGACACCGCTGCTGCCGCCGGAAGATATTCAAACATGGAGAGACGTCGATTGCTAGGTAGCTTGCTCTCGAGTAAGGTTCGTAATGTCAATGCAAAGCGATATGCAACAGCAAATATGTTTTGTCCAAGCTTAAAATGACATTACTCACATTATCCGACTAGAAGACAAATAATTAAGATAACTAAGGGCATTGCGTTTGACAAATCCTGGTCGCTGTTGTCGCTATTCATGTAGCTAGCTAGCCAGCCCGTTGTTTAGCCTCGTTCACGCTGCTGTTGTTGTTTTTCGGCTCTCTGGCTAGCTACTCCGCTTTAAAAAAAAGTGGCTTGTTCATTTCGCCGATTCAGTTGCAAAACGTTTCTTAAAATGGAAGCAAACGAAACGGGGAGGGACCTACCTGAATGTGTCCAATAGAAACTCTAATTTTGCTCTGTTTGCGTCCGTTTGGTTCTTAAACGGTTTCCGAAATGAATAGACCCAGTTAGCATTGCATTATGGGAAGCTTGCAAGCTTTTAACGTTACGGCAAAAGCCAGCTGCGTTTGGAGCGGCTTTGAGCGACAGACTCAGTTCGTAGCTGTTGGTCTGTGGACAAAACCAACGATTTCCAATACAGAAAGTCGTCATCCAAACCCAGTCATACGGTTATAGGCTTTGCAGTCGTGCTTGAGATGAGTGCACGTGCCGTTTGATATTACACCTCTGTGATGTAGCAAACCACAGATGTCACAATGTAGCAAGCTTAATATTTCGCTTCGGTCTGTAATATTGTAGCATCACAGTATCCCCTTGACATTTCATCAATCATTGGATTACTCGTGATTTGTATTACGTTGGCAACTATGAAAGTATACTGAACAAAAATATAAACGCAACGTGTAAAGTGTTGGCCCTATGTTTCATAAGCTTAAATAAAATATCCCAGAAATGTTCCATATGCACCAAAAGCTTATGTCAAAAAATGTGTTTACATTCCTGTTAGTGAGCGTTTTTCCTTTGCCACGATAATCCATACACTTGACAGGTGAGCATATCAATAAAGGGATTAAACAGCATGATCATTACACAGGTGCACAATAAAAGGGGACAATAAAAGGCCACTCTAAAATGTGCAGTTTTGTCACACAACACAATGATACAGATGTCTCAAGTTTTGAGGTCCACCAGAGAATTGAAATTTTTTCCCTGCCACTGGCTTCCCAGTGGGTGAGCCTGACTCCCAAATGGGTGGGCCTATGCCCTCACAGGTCTACCCAAGGCTGTGCCGCTGTCCAGTCAAATCAAATGTTATTTGTCACATGTGCCGAATACAACAGGTGTAGTCCTTACAGTGAAATGCTTACTTACAAGCCCTTAACCAACAATACAGTTTTAAGAAAATACCTATAAAAAAAAGTAAGAGAGAAGAATAACAAATAATTCAAGAGCAGCAGTAAAATAACAATAGCGGGGCTATATACTATATACAGGCGGTACAGAGTCAATGTGCGGGGGCACAGGTGTTGAGGTAATATGTACATGTAGGTAGAGTGACTATGCATAGATGATAACAGAGAGTAGCAGCAGTGTAGGGGGGTAATGCAAATAGTCTGGGTAGCAATTTGATTAGATGTCGTGAAATCCATAGATTAAGGCAACATTTATTTATTTCAATTGACTGATTTCCTTATATTAACTGTAACTCAGTAAAATCGTTGGAATTGTTGCATGTTGCATTTATATTTTTGTTCAGTATAATAACTTGATAAAGAATGTATGTAAAATAAAGGATGTGAGCTCCTGCCCAAGTCAAGCACTGGCCGCCTACAATAATAATGTTATTATCAGAGGTAACATAGTAAGCGTGAATCTGGGACACTCAAGTTAATATGATATGTTATGTTTGGTATGGTTACATAAGACAGAAGAATCTCACTATGGACAACTTTAGCATTTTAGCTAATTAGCAACTTTTCAACTACTTGGTATGTTAGCTAACCCTTCCCCTAACCTTAAACCCCTTTAACTTAACTCCTAACCGTAACATTAACCCTAACCCCCTAGCCTAGCTAACGTTAGCCAGCTAGCTAATATTAGCCACAACTAATTGGAATTCATAACATATCATACACTTTCCCAATTTTTTACATATGTGTTTTGCAAATTCGGAACTTATCATACGAATTTTAATTCATAACATATCATACGAAATGGATGACGGGACATCGACAAATTAATACATAGCCTACCATACAAAACCGCAACATATCATACTAAATGGAGTGTCTCGGGTTTACATAAAGAATCATGTGAAATGCTCTGAGACCAGGTTGCGTGCAGGGAAGAAAAGTGCAATCATCACCTTGAAAATTAAGATTAGGAGCTCAATTCAATCCAACTCTAATTGCAGTATTTACCCAGTAGCTCTTTCTCCAATGGCCAAATTGACTCACAGATTCGTCTTCAGTACTGTATAAAACCCTACAACTACTGCCACCCAGGGCGACCCTCTCACAGGTATGCTGTCACTTTTCAGAATTAGAAGTGTGGGAACAGGATGAACATTTTAAATAAAGGTCAAAAATATATACAGTACCAGTCAAAAGTTTGGACACACATAAACATTCAAGGGCTTTTCTTTATTTTTTATATTTTCTACATTGTAGAATAATAGCGAAGACGTCAAAACTATGAAGTAGCACATATGGAATCATGTAGTAACCAAAAAAGTGTTAAATCAAATATATTTAATATTCTTCAAAGTAGCCAATCGTTGCCTTGATGACAGCTTTGCACACTCTTGGCATTCTCTCAAACAGCCTCATGAGGTCTCACCTGGAATGCATTTCAATTAACAGGTGTGCCTTGTTAAAAGTTCATTTGTGGAATTTCTTTCCTTCATAATGCATTTGAGCCAGTCAGTTGTGTTGTGACAAGGTAGGGTTGGTTTACAGAAGATAGCCCTATTTGGTAAAAGACCAAGTCCATATTACGGCAAGTACAGCTCAAATAAGCAAAGAGAAATGACAGTTCATCATTACTTTAATACATGAAGGTCAGTCAATCCGGAACATTTCAAGAACGTTTCTTCAAGTGCAGTCGCAAAAACCATCAAGCACTATGATGAAACTGGCTCTCATGAGGACCGCCACAGGAAAGGAAGACCCAGAGTTACCTCTGCTGCAGAGGATAAGTTCATTAGAGTTACCAGCCTCAGAAATTGCAGCCCAAATAAATGCTTCAGAGAGTTCAAGTAACAGACACATCTCAACATCAACTGTTCAGAAGAGACTGCGTGAATCAGGCCTTTATGATCGAATTAATGCAAAGAAACCACTACTAAAGGACACCAATAAGAAGAAGAAACTTGCTTGGGCCAAGAAACACGAGCAATGGACATCAGACCGTTGGAAATCTGTCCTTTGGTCTGATGACTCTAAATGTGAGATTTTTAGTACCCAACTGCCGTGTCTTTGAGACGCAGAGTAGGTGAAGGGATGATCTCTGCATGTGTGGTTCCCACCGTGAAGCATGGAGGAGGAGATGTGATGGTGTGGGGGTGCTTTGCTGTTGACACTGTCAGTAATTTATTTAGAATTCAAGGCACACTTAACCAGCATGGCTACCACCATAAACTGCAGCGATACGCCATGCCATCTGGTTTGCGCTGAGTGGATTTATCATTTGATTTTCAACAGGACAAAGGTCCACCACGTTTCCAGGCTGTGTAAGGGCTATTTGACCAAGAAGGAGAGTGATGGAGTGCTGCATCAAATGACCTGGCCTCCACAATCACCTGATCTCAAGCCAATTGAGATGGTTTGGGATGAAATGGACCGCAGAGTGAGGGAAAAACAGCCAACAAATGCTCAGCATATGTGGGAACTCCTTCAAGACTGTTGGAAAAGTATTCCAGGTGAAGCTGGTTGAGAGAATGCCAAGAATGTGCAAAGCTGAGAGATTTTGTTATAAGCAGAACGCACCTGAGTAGGATTCTATTTCATTGACAGGCACACTCAGGCCCATTCTCTACACAGACTGGGTGCCCCATAACCAATCAGAACTGCAGTAGGCCTATATGCAAATAGACCGTTTCCGTATATGTGTCTGTGCCATTCACTTTGAACTGAACTGTTTTTACAGCGTGATCAGTCTTGAGTAGATGAGTTTGTTTTGAGATCAAAGTGAGAACTACATGTAGTGAGTATGTGCACATTTGTACATATATGTTCATATCCTTTGCTAGTTAGTGAGTTATTAGCCCAGTTATAGATCATTTGTAGTCAGCAATGGGGTGACTGCTTCCTCCAAGAGCACAAAACTTGTGTACATTTCACATATTTTGTGAAGTAGATCCAACAACACAACAAAATATTCAGTCACCTCCTTGTCTGAATGACAAGTGGATAAACAGGTTAATGTCAAGCCCTGCATGTTTTTTCCAAAAGTCTCATGGAAGGTTGGTCTACATTGAACACCACATATTGGCTGCTACTGTAGGCTGAACGATAGAACAAAATGTTTAATCGAAAACCAGATGTTTTAGGCTTAGTTGAGATGATGCAGAGGTATTCTACATTACGTTTTCAATGAAAGAGTCGAACCGCTAGGGGCAAAAGGAGCTAGATGTATTACTAAAATACCAAAATATCGCTTTTGCAACGAATTGTCAAAATGAAGGCCATATTGACATGTTCCCCTATAACTAAGCCTAAAACATCTGGTTTTCGATTAAACCTTTTTTTTTTGTCAAGAAAGTTACTATTTAATGTCATTGTAGCCTTTTAGGTTATTAGAAAGATTTCCATAAAATTGGTAGGTTGTAATTGCATTAAGGCCTATAAACTATAGACTAGTTCATGACCAGGTTTTAAAAGCCAACCATCCCCATTTGTGTGGCCAGTCATTAAAATGAACTGCGATAACGTCATGAACCCAGAGCCACATAGGAGTCTCTCTGAAAAAGAACTGCACATCAGATGAAACGTCACAATTAAAAGAGAACTTCTTGGGGCTTCGCTCTCGATACCGTCTCATTGTGAGACAGAGCTACATGCGTTGAAGACCAATGCCAATGAAGGGAAAGAGGAGAGTTGAGATCGGTGAGTTAAAATCATCATCAACAATGTGTTTTATAGCACAAATAATCAATGGAATAGTATTATCTCTAATCACATTGTTATTTAGCTTCATGGTTGTGTTATTCATAAGTTTGTTCAACGACTGTTTTATTCGATAACCCTAAAGTAACAATACATGTCCAACTATTCCCCAAATACATTTGAAAAGGCTGCAACATTAATTCTAGCTAATTATTTGTTCAAATGTAAATGTTGCACAAAACTATATGCTGCATTTTATACATTCCCATAGTCGCAAATTCCTCAATATCATCCATCTGCTGTGTATAATGTATATGTTTTTTTGTCTTCACCCGAAAGAAAAACATTGCAACAAGTTGATGCAAATACGCCTTGATTAGATATTATAAAGTAATTTGGTTTTCGTTTATCTGGTTCTCTGTTTCTCCAGCTGCGCTGCTGTTGCTGTGCGCTCTTTGTGACGGAGACGAGTTGCAGCCTCAGCGAGACGCACCTCGAGCGCTATGTATCACCACCAGCCTGACTGTAGGTGCCTAAACTGACCGTATTTGTTCATTCGTGGGATTAATTGACCAACCTGACCGGTCACTTACTGTAAACCTAAATGATCAATCGGATTTTGAAAAGACCTGTGGCCTGTCCCCCGCTTCGGTTCCTGTTTCATTACTTATTAGAGTGAAAGTTTGGTGGTCTATGGCTGAGTCAAACTTTGAGATTATCCTCACAAACAGTACATTCGGTTTGTCAGCTCATGTGCATTTATCGTTGAGATTTTTCTAATGGTGGGCTGTGTGGCCTAATGTCACTTCACATTGCATTGCAGAAGGATACAGGATTGCTCTGGTCATATATTTTGAAGGATAATAAAAGTGAAATTCTGCAGCCCTAACACAACTCTGAAAGCAGATGTATTTCTGCTCTGACTTCAACAAGGTAAATGGAATAACAATGCATAAAGAAGAGGGTGGAAACTCACAGTTAGTGGTGGTGACATAGCACCACAGCACAGGAGGCTGCTGACGGGAGAACGGCTCATAATAATGGCTGGAACAGAGACATTGGAATGGAACCTGGAAACCATGTGTTTGATGTATTTGATACCATTCGCTCCAATCATTACCACAAGCCCGTTCTCCCCAATTAAGCTGCCAACAACCTCCTGTGCACCACACCTACTAGCCTATGTGTTCCTGTCATACACTGTCTAAAAAGGCGTCAAAACACATGCTTATAGATGCAGTCCTCTAAATGTGACCTTGACTCAGAGAACAAAAGCAGAACGGCTATTTTAATAGAATGTCAAGAAATGTACAATTTACATTCTCGCCAGGCTTCTCGTACTTTCCAAATGTAAAACAAAGTTTGATGAATGTCTGACATTTGTGTTCAAACAGCTTTATGAGTACTCTGAATACTGATCTCTATTCACTTCAAAAGCCATCTCATTTTACAGCTGATCATCCTCACTTACTCTCTCTCCCTGACATGGTGACATGTTGTTCCAGGGGGTGTTGTGTACTCTGTCTGAAGCCCATCTGAATGGTTCTGGTCCTACCAGACTAGAGGTCCCTGCTGGGCAGAGCCTCCATATCACCATGCAGAGCCTCCCAGGAGACCCTGTCTGCAGCTGGAGCCGTGGACCTGACCCAATAAGGTAGGTGTGGGTGTGTTTGTCTTTGTTGTGTTACCTGGCGCCTCAAGGCCATTGTATCATTATTGCGGGGTTCTGTGTACTTTTGCATCCTTGCTGAATTCATCTGTAATTCTTTGTCCTGCCAACAGAGGGGGCTATTCTATGGCCATACCACAGACGTCTGTGCGTGATTCTGGAGAGTACTCCTTCGGCTGTGTGAATTGTGGCATCATCTCCTCCCTGACGCTCTCTCTACTGGTTGGACCTCCTCTGAGTGAGAGACAGACCTTCTTTTCTAAACCACTAATGTGACATCAGATTCTGATCTGCACCACATTAAAGTCATATAACGTCAATACCATCATCATGATTCTGAACAACATTGAAATTCCTAGCTGTAGTTCATTCTCCCATTGGTTACTTTCAGGACGTCCGTCAAAGCCACATCTGAAATACATCCCTGGGAGAAGAGGCTTTTTACCTAACTTCCAGTGTTCTTCAGAGGGAAATCCCAAGCCAAAAATTGAATGGTTCAATAACCTTGACAAGACTGGGTAAACTTTGGTGAACATAATAGAGAATCTTAAAGAGTGTCTTCAGGGTTTTGACTTGAGTTTTGACTTCAGTTTCATATGTAGGACCTCTCCAAGGATGGCTACATACTTTCATTTCTCCTCCTGTCCCACAGACAACGTAGTCATGGGAACGAGACATCTAAGGACTCCGAGAGGTCCAACAACACAGAGGGAAGTAAACCATACTACAAGACAACAGTTATGTGCTGTGCTAGTAACCCCAAAGGAGAAGAGTGTTCTCAGCTCTATGACTATGGTTAGTATTATTGTAAAAGTGTAAACACAATGCCCCAAAAAACAAAATGGAATTAAAGGCACTCAGTCAGTTGAATAGTGACTGATGTGTGATCTGTTGGCTTCCTGTGTGTGTCTCAGACTTGGACCGCAGCCGAAGTGTGGATGATGATAATGAAGCTCCAGAGATCACTCTGAGCCCGGGTCAGCCCCTGCTGCTCCGCTGTAGGGAGAGAGAGAACAGCACCACACATTGGCTGACTGATAATCAGGAACAGGTAAGCGTTATCACTCATTCATTACCCTTTTATTTCCATTGTTGAAAGCATATGATCAGAACCATTTCATTTTCCTCTCCAAGACTTGTTCACTGTATTTGAGGTAATGCAGTATACCGTCTTTTCCTCCAGGTGGCCGTATATAAACTATCCTATAAAGGAATAGATATGACCTACCTGTTCTTTGAGTCGGTGAGAGTGAACCACAGTGGTATCTACACCTGCCGGAGCAACAAGAACAAGATCAAGTCCACCCACATCCGGGTCCTGGGTCAGTACAACAGGCAACAACACTGAATCCTTCTCTTTTTACCTTTATTTTCAGTCAAACATTCCCTTGACTTTTTTTAAATGTCTATCTTTACTTGGTCTTTACTCATCTGTCAGACACTTTCTTGTCATATGTCCTGATTCTCTCCGTACCACCACCTCCTACCTGTTTTTCCCCCCCAAATGATGATTTCCAAGTGATTTCCATGTGATTTCCGGTGTTGTGTGTCCTCAGAGAAGGGCTTTATTTCCATCGACCAGCTGAATGAGAGCAGTACCATCTCAGCCCAGGAGATGCCAGGGTTCTGTCTGCGGGCCCTGGTCTCCTCACACCCTCTCCTACGCTGCTATTGGCTGGGCCCGGGTGGTGTACAGACCCAGTGCCCTGAACCCACAAGGCTGTGGAAGAACAGGTAGAGTAAGGCTGGTGGTCTCTGTGTTGGTGGGCTTCCTGAGACTTTGTTTAATCCAGGACATACTGCCATATCCATGTTCAACTTGGTTCCGTGTTTCTGTTGCAGTTTTATAAAGCTTTACTAAAGGTCTACTGTATCTACAAGATTTGATGAGGTTAAGTTTGGTTCAATAAGTTTTCACACGATTCCGTATGGTTCTCCCCCCCCCCCCCCCCCCCCCCGCCCCTGGAGCTATGTAACCCTGAGCCAGGAGAGTACCAGTTACACCTGGAGACTGGGGTGCTGAACCTCACAAAGACCCTCTCTCTGTGTGTGGCAAGTGAGTGACAGCCGACTGCCCAGTCAGATAAGACTTGTGATTGTGTGCATGACTCCTCAGTAAGACACCTGTTCTCACCTGTCCTCCTCCTCTGTCTCTCAGGTACGCCCACCCTCAGTCTCTTCCAGGAAGAAGACTACATCACCTGTAGGACCAACAGCCCCCTCCCCTTCAACCTCACCTGGAGGTTCTGCTCTCTGTCCAATGACAGGTACCTCTAGATTTAGGCCAGAGTTTCTCATGTTAGGATTCAGCTATATATCTTAACACTAGTGGTGGGCACCAATATCGATAATTCGATATGATATTGATATAATTTGATATCAATATGAGCAAGGCATATCTTGATATTGGTTATTGTTCCTGTTAACCTACCCAGATAGCACCTAATGTTCTGAGAACCAGATGTTTCTTAGAGCTTGGTAAGAGTGTGGTTGTCCTATGGTTATTTTGCATACAACCTTCCTACAAAGTTCTGGGACTCCAGGATTCGTTCTGAGAATCATATTTTTCTTAGGTGTCAATTTCATGGTTCTATTTAAAGTAATGTTCTCAGAACGTTCAGAGAACATTAAGAAACAACGTTCTTAAAAATAAATGTTTGCATTATTAATTCCTAAGCAAATTAATTTCCATGTGTCCTATCTTTGCTTGAAGTTCAGAACAGTTAACCTAAGCTAGCAGTGTTATTAAAAGTCTTATTGAAACATGTTCTCAGAACATTAATTAATGATCTTCAAATAACCTATAATTTCCGCTCTCAGAACGTTAATTAAACCTTCCAGGAAAACCTTCAGGGAACCATAGTAAAAAGTTCTCGGAACCTACTCTCCCACAACTTCTAAGAAACCAAATGTGCTAGCTGGGTATTTACTTACTTACTTAGTCCTCTTCATTCCTATTTGGAACATAAGGCTTCCACAAGAGGGCACCACTGCTGCTGGCCTTCTGCCTTTTGGGGGATGGTTTTACATGATAGGTCACTGTCCTTCATCTCTTTCTCCACAGACCTTCGCCAGGTTCCTTTAGGGTGGCCACGCTTCCTTTTGTTAACTTACACTTTTATGTAAAAGAAAAATACAGGATTTTGCTGCAACACTCTTACAGACTCTCAATTTAGCATAGGCCTACTTAAATGCCTGCTGATGGGCCATCAACAGGGTTCCCATTGCCCAATGGGCAATCAGCAAAAAGTTGTCTGAACTGCACAAAGCCAGTGCAATGTTATTCATTAAAAACGATATGATATCGAAATTGGTTAAAAAAAATGCAACTGATATCGATTTTCAATATCCTGACACAAACTAAGATTTTCAATGGAAATTCTCCATTGATCGTGCTGTTTAGTCCAGGAATAGGCTTAATCTGTGTCTGGGAAACCGACCCTACGTGTTTACCTGTGTGTGTTAACCTGCCCCCCCCTCCCCTAGCTGTCAGTCAGAGTCTGCAGCCTGGAAGGAGATCCCTGCCCCTCCCCCAGAGCTCTGTGACTCAGACCAGTTCTGCCATAAGAAGGTCCTCAGCTCTCTGGACAGGGTCGAGGTGGGGAACCACTTTGTCAAGTGCTGCATCGCAAACTCTGTCCACTCACAGTCACACTGCAGCGAGCCACTGTTCAATGCAGGAATGGTCTTTCCGCAGCAGCGTACCTTCAAACAACGTAAGTGGTCAGTCAGGAAAAATAAGTCATCAGAAAATCATCTACAGCTTTAAGTATTTTTATAATGGTTGTCATCATAGCTCCAGTGTGGAACAGAATTGGTCACAGTGTTGTCATGGCTGTTGTCAGACGTTGGTTATATCTGTTGATGTGTGTGTTCCATCAGCATCCAACTCCTCTCAACTCCTGAAGGTGTCCAGTCTGGTTCTGTTCCTGGCTTTGATGCCGGTCAGCGTGGCACTGCTCTACTTCCTCAGGAAAAAGGTACACACACAGACACAGACACAGACACACACAGACACAGACACACACAGACAGACTTGCTCCCCACACTCAAACATTCTCACACCCTCCTGATATGTTGTGTGTAGAAACCCCAGTACCAGAGCCAGCTGCAGGTGATTCAGATGACGGGGTCTAATGACAACGATTACATCTACATCAACTTCAAAGACTTCCAGTATGACCAGAAATGGGAGTTCCCCAGAGAGAACCTGGAGCTGGGTAAGACTGGGGGAGATGTACCAGTGGAATCTACACGTGCTTCTACACCTGCATTGCTTGCTGTTTGGGGTTTTAGGCTGGGTTTCTGTACAGCACTTCGAGATATTAGCTGATGTACGAAGGGCTATATAAAATAAACTTGATTGATTGATTGAATGACTTAGCCTGACCCATCTACTTGGGAATCTCTAGTCTCCAGTACAGCCAGCCTCACCAATAGTATTCCCACCAACCCTGTGTTGTTGTGGTCTTTCTCCCCAGGGAAGGAGCTGGGCTCTGGGGCCTTTGGCATGGTGCTTCAGGCTACAGCCCACAGCATCAGCAAGCCTGGGATCTCCCTGCAGGTGGCTGTCAAGATGCTGAAAGGTACAGGGTTTTACCTGTGTGATGTTTTACACTGCTGGCTAAGTGTTGGTGTTTGCTGAAGACACACTTTGTTTTTCATACTATTTAACATACCCTGCACCAGTGAAGTCACTCAGGTCGTTGTTGAGTCTTGATGTTTGCCCATGCAGAGAAGCATGAGGCAGTGGAGAAAGAGGCTCTGATGTCAGAGCTGAAGATGCTGACTCACATCGGACGGCATGCCAACATCGCCAACCTGCTGGGGGCGTGCACTGGCTCAGGTACGACAGCCAATCACAGACAGGCTCAGAAACGAGCATCTAGCAGAAATAACGCAGGAATAACTAGAAGATGTAATTGCCAAGAACATGTCTTTAGATATTGTACTGAAACGAGTACATGTGTATTTAGGACTGTCTCTAAGCGCCTGTGTGTGACTCTGTGAATGTGTGTATCTGACTCTGTGACTGTGTGACTTTGACAGGGCCAACGTACCTGATCTTCCAGTACTGCCGTAATGGGGACCTGCTGAACTACCTGAAGAACAACAGAGAGCTGTACCACAAGTCTCTGACCGAGGCCTTCAGCAGGGAACGCTTCAGCAGACTTTACCACAACCTGCCCAAGAGGAGCTCCACTGGAGGGCAAGAGAGCATCGCCCTCCTCAGCCTCAACTCCTCTCCCATGGACACCTCTGATGGTCAGTGTTGTGTAGACACAGACACATGAAGAAATAGGCATGCTAATGTATAAAGCAGCACAGTTAAATACGTCGGTAGGATCTCTTCACTGTTTGCCAGTAGATCCTGTTGACCCCAGCTGATCCACAGGTCCAGGGATCTATGAGAAGCTGCAGGAAGAGGAGGAGGAGGAGGAGGAGGAGGCACTGACCTATGACGACCTGCTCAGCTTTTCCTACCAGGTGGCCAAAGGCATGGACTTCCTGTCCTCTAAGCACGTACGTGGATTGACAACACTGCACACTACACACTGCACCATATTCACTTCACCATGTCCCCTCATACATGTAATACTCCCTATTCCCTACATCATTACTCCCTACACACTCTCTCTATCTGGGTGTGTGTTTCTGTGTCCAGTGTATCCATCGGGACCTTGCGGCCAGGAACGTGTTGGTGTCTCAGGGTGGACTAGTAAAGATCGGAGACTTTGGACTGGCCCGGGACATCCACAACGACTCCAACTACGTAGTGAGAGGAAATGTAGGTACTATACACAGAAGGGAGTGTTTGTCTGTATTCTACAGATGCTCTGTTGTCAGTGACAACAGCTCTGTTCTAGACATGTAGTGTCAGTGTGTGTGTCTGATGTGTTGTGTCGCAGGTGCGTCTGCCAGTGAAGTGGATGGCTCCAGAGAGTATCTTCCAGGGGATGTACACCATGCAGAGCGATGTCTGGGCCTATGGTATCCTGCTGTGGGAGGTCTTCTCTCTGGGTAGCTACATAAACATACCTACTCTTTTCTTTTTAAATGTATTGTCATTATTTTATTTAGTTTTTGTCCTTTATATTGTGTGTTGACCGAGTTTGGGGATGAGGTGGGCAGCCAGGGGTATGTTTAGGATGGGGGGGGGCTTCAAAAAGCATACATACTGTACACACTTATTAAAGATGTATTCCCTGCATCTTTATTATATGTGATTTGCTCTCTTCCTCCCTCTCTCTCCCTACCCCTTCCTCCCTCCCTCGCCCTCTCCCTCTCTCTCCTTACCCCTTTCTCTCTCCCTCTATCTCCCTCTCCCTCCCTCTTTTCCTCTACCTCTCCCTTTCCCTTTAAGGTTTGACCCCCTACCCGGGGATCAAGGTGGACAACAACTTCTATGTGATGATAGAGAGAGGTTTTAAGATGGAGCAGCCGTACTATGCCAGTGAATCTGTGTAAGTATCCACAACCGCTCTGCACCTACATCTATACATCATACACATTTAATTACAATCAAATATATGAACTGTAAAGGAGGTTTCATCCCCCTTTCCCTCCCTCTCTCCCACAGGTATAAGATGATGTGCAAGTGCTGGGCACTGGAGCCTCGGGACCGCCCTCACTTTGCCAAGCTGGTGGCCTTCATGGGCGACCAACTGGCCGACATTGAGGAGAAGGTGAGATTCAAACTTTACAACTGGCTAGCACACAGCATTCCATTAGAATCAGGATTTCTTGTCATTTCTTACTATGCCCCTTTTCTGTCTTAGCTCTACCGTAACATCCTGGATAAGAGCTCCAATGACTCCTTATACCAGAATGCACCAGTGAATTCTGGCCTCTCTGCCTTGGCCAAAGAAAAGGAGATTCTTTTGACACAGTCACAGAACCAACACTGCAAGACCCATTCCACTGGCGAGGCCCCAACAACCAAAACAACACCCTCTGACATGGATGCCATGGAGGCTGATGAGGGTACACCTCTGTAATCATACCCCTGAGTGCAGGGGCCAACCTATCCTTCTAATTATTCTATTCCATACAATATACTAAGGGATTACAAAAAAACGGAAACTGCTATCCGTAACAGCAAAAATATTGTAATCGGATTACATATAGTTTTGAAAAACTAGATGATTACTTCAAGGATTACTTTTAAATTCAGAAAGGATGTTTTCTCAATGACATTCAAATCAGCATTGAAAAAAGGCGCAAGTTTATGTTTGTTTCACCTGAGCGAGTCTGACCACAAGTCAGAGACAACTATGATGACACACAAAATGTGTTTGATGGATCGCGGGAAAAGAGCAGGAATAGGCTTTTGTAGGCTACAGTCCAAGCTATGGCTTCCAATGGGGCGACTGCTGTCGGCATCCAAAGATTATCCAACTTGAATAAACGCTTGGAGGTAAGTATGCCAGCAGTGGTGTAGTCTACGGCGATACGGATGTCACTTATTATTGATATCTACATAGCGCATTGATGTGAATCACACTGCTGCTCTCTCATTTAGCTATTTGCGCCTTACGGATTGTGTTTGTTGTGGATGGCTGTTCACAAATCTAAGTGTGTATTTGAACCCAATAATGGAAGTTTAAGCTGCCTATCAATCATTGTTTTTAAAACCAGGCAGTGAAAGATGTGCTCTTGCAACAGCTGCTTAGTGCGGATCCCAGCCTATGGAATAAAAGTAGGGGTTTTATTACTCAATCTAATTCATGCTGATAAAAAAATACATCCATAGACCTAATGGACACATGCTCAAACTCACACACTTTTGATAGACTTAAAGGGGCAATCTGTAGTTGCTGCGTCCATTTTATAAATTATATATATTAATGTAAAGATATAATTTAAGCATATTATTATATGTAGTAGAAAGTGATGGGTTTGAAGAATCCTACACAACCAACACATAAAGTAAAATGTAACATCCATATATGGCCAGCTATGTAAACTTTAACATTGATTTATCCTGCAATAGAGGCATGTTTGTATTTTTCTATAGCCTCTTAAGGGGAAAGGGGAAAGTAATCTAAAAGTAACGGAATGTAATCAGATTACGTTAATGAGTTTGGGTAATCCAAAAGTTACGCTACTGATTAAAATTTTGGAGAGGTAACTGTAACAGATTACATTTAGAAAGTAATCTACCCAACACTGAACATACTCTGTTTAAGATCTCACATATTATATTGTGGCACTGGCAGTCTATATTTGTATATTGCTGTGGATTTTAAATGCACTGAATACTTGCTTTATCCAAATATGTTTAACAATGAATATGTAAATTAAAACTTTTGTATCAAATGCTCGCTCCTACACTGTAGAAATTGATAAATAAATATTTAACATTGAAACATAGTAATGAATGTAGCATTAGATACATTTTAATACAAGTGTTGGGCTGAGACAACCTCTTGTGAACATATTGCACACATTATATTGAATTTACTGTGTGAAACTAACGCAATATTAGTCGTGTTTTTACTGCTTTTGGATAAGAGTTATTCATTTTAATTTAGAGACAGGTTCAGGAGACTGCTGGATTATTCTGTCAGTGTTTTTTCTGTGTGAAGTTGCTTACTTTATCTTTATGTTTGTCCATTTGAGTTCTCGAAATTATTCTTATATTTGAAATAAAGTATTTAAAATTATCCCTGTTTTTTTGTGGATTTTAGGTCTATCGGTAACAAATAGTGGTGTATTATATTCGGAGGCGGGGGGAAAACAACGGCACAAAATGCACGACAGGTGGCGCGAGAGCTACATTAGTCGCCAGAGCGACTCCTGCGGTTCAGGTGTCCTGAATGTCAATAGTGTCATTCACCTTGCTTGCATCAAATTAAAAGCTGTCAAATACCACTTTATCTCCTTTCAAACATTTTGAAATACAACAAACAGGCCTAGGTTCAGGTTGCATTCTAGGCTAGTAAGGCTACAAAGCTGTGCGTAAAAAGGCATGAGTGGTTCCAAAGCGCCTTGTTGTCGATGAGTTCATTAACCCTACAGTAATTGCACACTGGGCTTTTCTGTTGACCTGTCCAAAGGTCCGATTTGGGGCTGCTGTTGGTGAGTGTGTGCAGACGATAGCAGAGTTTAACATGGACATCGGATCAGTGAATGATCTTCCTTACGACGACTTTGTGAAGGTTTTCGGTACTGTGGTGGAGAAATCTCCAATCATACCGTATGGTCCCGCGCCCTTTGCTGATCTGGAGGCCAGTATAAACTATTTCATCTCGCGCATGGCCCGGCTCAATACGGAATACAAGGACTATTTGGGTTCCCTTCGTGATATGCACGCGGATTAACAACAAGACGACCATCGCTAGAGGAGCGACTCCGGGAACGGGTGCCATGGATGAAGTGAAGAAGATCTGTCATGTCCGTTTACAGGTGCTCTTGGTCCCGGACATACCCAACAAACTATGGCCGTGTTTGAGAACACCAAAACTGTAATGTATCATAGGTCAATTGCAGTGGTGGAAAAAGTATCCAATTGTCATGCTTGAGTAAAAGTAAAGATGCCTTAAAATAACATTTCTCAAGTAAAAGTGAAAGTCACTCATTAAAATACTAATTGAGTAAAAGTATTTAGTTTGAAATACATTGAAGTATCAAAAGTAAATGTAATTGCTAAAATATACTTATGTATCAAAAGTATAAATACTTTCAAATTCCTCATATTGGGCAAGCCAATGGCACGATAAAAAAAWATATATATTTTGTTTGTGGATAGTCAGGGGCACACTCCAACACTCAGACATAATTTACAAATTAAACATTTGTGTTTAGTGAGTCTGCCAGATCAGAGGCAGTAGGGAAGAACAGGATGTTGTTTTGATAAGTGCGTGAATTGAACCATTTTCCTGTCCTGTTGAGCATTCCAAATGTAACGAGTACTTTTGGGTGTCAGGGAAAATGTATGGCTCAGTAAGTACATCATTTTCATTAGGAATGTAGTGTAGTAAGAGTAAAAGTTGTGAAGCATATACATAGTAAATTACAGTACAGATAGCCCAAAAACAACTTAAGTACAAATATTTAAAAGTATTACTTAAGTACTTTACACCATTGGTAAACTGTGATTGACTACAAAAATAATTAGTCGTTATTTATGATGCAAGGGGATTTGTAGATCAGTCAGTCGTCAGTCGCCTGCTCTGTCGGCTGCAATGTCAAACACGCCCCAAGACTGACTGACGTGATGACTTACGGTTTCGTGTGGTTTGCCTGCTGTGTTGAATGTGCTTGAATAGTGGATAATAATGTCAGCATTATTGTTGTGGGTAAAGGCGTAATTGTACAATGTACCAAGTAATTAAATAACTGCAGATGTTTCATTTTACTTTATTCTGATTTCAAACTTGAACTTTATAGCTTAATAAAGAATTACAAATACAGTACATTATTCACAGTGCCTATCATTAAGACATCAATGATGTGATAACATTAAGTACATAAATAGGCTATATAATTGGTGTGATTGACTCATTTTTGTCATATAACAACTTATCAGAAAATGCATCAGTATTGGCAATATTGACAGAATCATGTCCCGTGCATAGACTGCATATATTTACATTCATAAATTAAACTTGGTTGTACACTGCCAACATTTTCAGAGAAAGTATCTGAAGTGCATTGATTTGAGTAAAGCAATCAAAGTAGGCTAGATGGCCGACGTAGCTCTCAACAGAGTTGTGTGGTCTGTCTCACAACTGTCTCTCCAGGCAGTGGGTGCTGCCCTCTTCTGGCAACGCAACGACAGGCTGAGGACCAGAGCAGTGGGTCTGTACACGTATGTCCAATGCCAACTATCATCATCAGTGCATGACCCGCATGTCCTCAGCACGACAACATGAGGTTAGAGTTCAGTCGCAGAATGATGATATCGCAGACAATGAACCTGCAGTCCTCGCCTTTCACCTCTCTTCAATCTGTCATCTTCAATCTGTCATCTTCAATCTGTCATCTTCAATCTGTCATCTTCAATCTGTCACCGCCGATAATGTACATGAATAATACCAACCGAGTCTGTTTGAATGAGGCTGCGATCACACAGGCAGCCGAATTCTGATATTTTTTCCACTAATTGGTCTTTTGACCAATCACATCAGATCTTTTCACGTCAGGTCTTTTTCAGAGCTGAGCTGATTGATCAAAAGACCAATTACTGGAAAAATATCAGAATTCGGCTGCCTGTCTTAACGCAGCCTCAGAGTGTCCCCTTTCCTGAGTGTCTGTCCAGTTTTCATCCATCCATATCAGCCCTGCTAGGCCGAGTCTCTAGAACCTGACATGGAATGGGCGTGTAAGGGTGAGGGGGGTGTCGTGGTGGTGGGATGTCCTGCCCCCCCGACTCCCACCCCTGCCTCATCGTTCAAGTCTCCTGACGTAATGGACGAGTCCTGCTCGGGGTCGACCCCCCTCACTCTCTTCTTGTCCTCCTCCTTTTTCCACTTCATCCGTCGGTTCTGGAACCAGATCTTGATGTGTCTCTCTGTGAGGCTGAGGGTGAGGGCCAGCTCGACACGCCGCGGCCTGCTGATGTACTTGTTGAACAGGAACTCCTTCTCCAGCTCCAGGAGCTGGGCTCGCGTGTAGGCCGTCCTTGTCCGCTTGTTCTCCTCCGCCTCCACCATGTAGGGGCCTGAGGAGGGTGGGGAGGGAGTGGGTGGGGGACATGGGGGAGGATGGGGAGGAGAGGGTGAGAGAGAGAAAGGTAAAGGGGAGGGGTAGAATGGCGTATCCAATTTTGTGGCACTCAAGATGAACTAAACATTGTATCCTGCCACAGTGCAAGTCCCAGTAAAGCCTCAATCTAGGTGAAATTGGTAATGACTCCCCATTTAGAACTCTAGTGTACCTATCTGAAACACACACAGCAGCACATTGGCTGAACACAGTCAGCTCACACACTGATCACCAAAGACTGTATAGAAACAACTCTATTGGGTAACTGATGGTAACTGAGTCAAACAGTACACCATGTACGTCACAGGCCAACTCTCACAGATGCCGATGCAGCTTTAGTAAGATATGTACTATACTGAACATAGACGGAAAGTTCCTATGTGAGGCATCATATATTATGTGAAGAACAAAGCCCTGAAATGAAACAAATCACTCTCAAATCTACTTGGACCACCACAGCACATTGCATTTGACATAACTGCACATGTATCACAAACACTCACAAATGGATCAATAAATTGGTTTGAAAATTACTATTAAATACTAAAAAGAAAGAATAGGTCTATAGCTACATTTTTATTACTGAGTAAGTTGACGAAAACCAACAACGAAAACCAACAATAGTTGAATATCGTTTATAATGCATGTAATCTCTAGTACTCGTCTATATTTAACAGCAATTTCACCTGAAAAGGTTTCACTAACTTTAAGGCTTCATTAGGATCAGCCCGGATCAGCAAGGGAATTTAGAGACAGTCCGCGAAAAGTTTATTTCAATGAATCACTTTTATTTCAAGTGAAGGTATAGGCCTACATGATGAAGGTATACCCTTATACTTTCCCACTGTTACCACTACAATTAAAATGTGTTTTTTTGAATTCTGAAATTATGGCTCACTTGTTAAACTTTCGTTAAGATATATTGGTGAAGGGAGTCGTTGATTTAAAAATAAACAATTAAAATCTATTCTATTCAATACTTGATCTGCTTCATAGATTTAGAGTTGGCTCATTCTTGCAGTGGTTGCGTTTGTCCGTTGAAGAACATATAAATAAACTTTTATCGAAATGAGTTAAGAAAAGTTAATCGCTTGTAAAGTTACATGATTTTCTTAAATAATAAATAATAAAAACACATATCGCCTAATGAGGTTATAATAATTAACACATTTCTATCATAATTGTCTTAATAATAGGCCTATAAACAATATTGTTTAGATCATCTTTGATGAATGTTGAGTTGAGAGAATAATTGTCTATAGGCTTACGCAATAATTGAGAAGAACCGATTCTGCTTGAGACTTATCAACTTTTCCACTTGTTGTTACCCTCAATTTATTTAACAAATTCAATCCATAGTAACATACATTCGCTTAATTGAAACCAACGCAAATGCTGTGTGAGTGGTTTGAAAACTTGTTGAATTATTTTAGCCAGAAAATGATAATAATCATAAATGCTCCCATTGACCTGCTGAACCGAGTTGATTTAAAATGGCCGCAACAGAAAATACTTTTAGGACTAAGAGTTGACTCATTATTTTCTGTTATCCCTAAACACTCCACGTTAATTATATACCCTTTAATATATTTTACATTAAAACATATATTGATATAACTAAGGCTATTGTAAGACACTTTCATATGTAATAAGAAACATTTTTCATGAAGACTTATATGGATCATACCTGCCATTAGCAAATCATTAACAAATAAATAGCCACAACTGAAATGTTCACATATTTGAAGTAAATCGCAACTTGGAACTTGAGGCACACCTTCAGAGGCATACAAAACATTGTGGTTTATATGAGGGGAACACGGGTCCTTTACAGATTAATTGACAAGGTAAACTGACACCCACCCACGACATACTGTATATTGTAGACATCATGATATCATTTAAGTCCTTATACGTGCACAAAAGCCTCGGTATATTCAAACTTCATGAACATTTATCCCGACTAACGTTTGGTCATTCCTAAGGCCTATATTCACAGCAGTGGCATAGCTAGCCTAAACACAAAGCAGCAATATGGTATAATGAATGCGAGAGTTAAGCTAAATAGATTTTGAATTATACTTAATGTTCAGTGTAATTTTTGATGAATTCTCTATACATAACACTCACTCCCTTGCTATTGGCAAAATAAAACTCCTGAATGTTCAATTGTTAACTATTGAGGAAATACTTTTGTTGAAATATTGTGTTTAGATTTACTTGTCTAATATTTGTACAGTATAAAATAATGTGTTCAAACTAAGTGTTCAAACGAATCAATTTCGATAGGCCTACCATAAAAGAAAGTTCTGCAATATTCCTATAAATGTGTGCGTAAAGATTCCTTGAGAGGCCATTGATTAATTCCTTTCTATGCAGCACTGCGGTAATAATAACTATGAGAAAATGTCCACGGTGACTGCAGTGAGTTACCTGCCCACTGTCCCTTCCAGGTGTGCGCGTGAGACTTGGTGGTTTTCATCCAGGGGAAAGGCAGGTGATATTTGTTCCTATCGGCACACAGAGCCAACCCCCCCGGGTATTCGTAACCCCCTGGCCCTGGCTGGAGAGTCTGCTGGGGCGCCTGGGGGTGGTGGAGCTGCGGCACACCCGGGTCCTCTCGCATGGGAATACTGTACGGAGCAATGTCAGGGAGACATGCCTGGTCTAGCCCTCCGATGGAGGGCGAGGAGTAGACAGACTGAGCCTGCCGGGCCATGTAGAGGCAGGGCGGAGGGCTGTGGCTGTAGTCCTCGCGGTGTGGTCTCTGGTAGGCGCAGGAGTCCTTGAACAGCTGCGCGGGAGAATAGTAGTGCTCTTCTCGATTCATGACTGTCGAGGGCCAGGGCTATCCAACGGGTGTGTGTGCACACGTACCTGCGCCCTATAGCCTACGCAGCGTGGAACCTTGTGCTCTGCTCTACCTGTGCTGCTCGTGCGCCTGGCGCCGCTATAGGCCCTGGACAGGTGTGTCATTACCATGTGACCCTGTTGCACCTAAGCCATTGGTCTCACTGTTTACACAAAACGGAAAAGTTCGCGACTTAGTTTCTATTTGTGTCTGTATTCTCTGCCCCGCAGTCCGARAATGATTGAACAGAATGTACCGTGCGCAAATCAATGCCCTCGGCAAACACTGCACTGTTTGACGCGGGTATCTGAGATCCACCTGCCACCGGGTGGTCCTAATGGAGCGATGGACAGGCGAACGGGGGAATCCGCGGGTCCTATCTCTGCGCGCAGACAGGGGTTAATGCCACCGAACACCTTATCAGAGAGATTGTGGCCTGCGAGACCAATCACGGTGAGAAACGCAAACAGAACGTGTCTTCAGAATGTCAGCATCATCACGGCTTGCTTTGGCTTTGTTGGTGGGAAAGAAGAAGAAACGATGGGAGTGCAGTGCCTGTATGTGGATGTCACTGTCGTCGAACAATGTCAGCCATTGAACAGTTACACTGAGTGTACAAAACATTAGGAACACCTGTTCTTTCCATGACATAGACTGACCAGGTGAATCCAGGTGAAAGTTATGCTCCCTTATTGATGTCGCCTCTTAAATCCACTTCAATCAGTGTAGATGAACGGGAGGAGACAGGTTAAAGTAACCAAACGGTCGCTTGTCCGAATCCCCGAGCTGACTAGGTTGAAAATCTGTCGATGTGCCCTTGAACAAGGCACTTAACCCTAATTGCTCCTGTAAGTCGCTCTGGGTAAGACTACAAATGAAAATGTATGTCTGACATTCAGAGGGTGCACTAGTTTGAGTGTGTCAAGAACTGCAACGCTGCTGGGTTTTTAACGCTCAACATTTTCCGTGTGTATCAAGAATGGTCCACCACCCAAAAGACATCCAGCCAACTTGACACAACTGTGGGAAGCATTGGAGTCAACATGGGCCAGCAGCCCTGTGGAATGCTTTCAACACCTTGTAGAGTCCATGCCCCGACGAATTGAGGCTGTTCTGGGGGCAAATATGTTGTACACTCAGTGTAGCCTATATGAACGTAGTTCTCTTATCAATATGCGATTGATAGAGGGGGAAATCGATAGCCAGATGTTATAGGCCTACTCGCATCGACTGACCCTGGTGATAAGCAACTTAGATTGGGAGGCGGTTGTCTTGGAAACTTGACAATGTGAGGGGGATCAAAGACCACGTCCTAACTTAACACTCWCCTAGTTGGATACCTTTTAGTGTTCTGTCAAAAGTTTCCGAACCTGCGACTTTTAAAATCCATCCCAAATGGCTCATTTAACACAATTTAACGGATCTCCTCTGGTTACTGGTATTAACAAACAGCATCAGAGCTCGTGTCTCCCGCTGCCACTTTCCCTGTGTTTGCTGGTCATTAGGCAGACAGGTGCTCGCTCCATTAAACAACACTCCTCGTGGAAAGAAAAGAGGAGAGCCAGGGTATAAACCAATTATCATGGAGTGAGGAACAGAACTCAATTAGCGCGCGTGGCGCATGGAAATACACGTCTCTCCAGGACCTCAACTGAGGGCAAGGCAGCAGTTAAGGCCCATGACTTAAAAGGTCCAATTTATTACGATGTTATAACTGTAATGTTATAAAGCACTATAATTTATTTCAGCTGACCTTGCAGGCCATCAATAACCATGCTTCTGACAGAAGAAATAGAACAAATGCCAGTCAAACACACACAGAAACGAATATGGCAGCACTGAGTTCTTCAAGAGCACTTACACCAGTATCTTTAATGGGGCACTCAGCACCTGCTATAAAGTTCAAGTAAACCAATTCCATACAAATCAGTCCATGTAATATCGCTTAAAGGTGTTTATACTTGCTCGTTGTTTGAAAAAGGAAGGAAACTGTTAATCCGCGTCTAATCCCCGCTACACTGGAGACGCACAACGGAGTTTATGAAGCATGACTGCGTAAAATGCCATTTAGACCCCCTATCTGTGGTTTTAAGTGAATGGTTTTAAGTGAAAGGTAATGCGGTGTTGCTGAACCCTTTGCGGACGCACGAAACCATATGCACTGATTCACAAACAGGTTTGCAATTAAAAAGCCTTTAAGGGCTTGATATGGAGCGCAATAATTGTTAGTGCTGTGTAGGCCATTGAGAGGGGCCATAGCCGTATATAGCGCATCACGGGCTATGGACCCAAGGGTTGCTAGAAACACCAGATGGAACGTATTAATTAGTGCTGTAGGGATCGATGGTTATAATGATTGAGGGAATGGCAAGCTGTTGATGCGGATGTTGCCTCAGCCCCTGGGTTAACCCCAGGAGCGCCTATGGAGCAACATTGAACTAATTCAATATTAAATTAAATTGCGCCAACAATATATTTGATTCATTATCACAATCCAAAATAACCAAATTACATTCTAATACAATTAATATCATTGCCTAAAAAATTATGTTAATTAAAATTAGGCCTATTGAAGTTATCCTTATTGGCTCCCAAGTGGCGCAGTGGTCTAAGACACAGTGCTTGAGGCGTCACTACAGACACCCTGGTTCGCGTCCAGGCTGTATCACAACCGGCAGTCATTGGGCGGCGCACAATTGGCCCAGGATTGGCCGGTGTATGCCGTCATTGTAAACACGACCATTTGTTCTTAACTGACTTGCCTGGTAAAATAACAATCGAATAATACAATGTATTACTGTTATTAGCCTATTACTATCAACGGCTAATTATTGAATTAACATATTTGGATAATGGATTCAAGAAAAAACTGGTTTTACAGAACCCGAGGCGTGTCACGGAAACAGCAGATATGATTTATTTAACAAACTGACGTTTCTGACAAAGCGGGTATATACATATCAAGAAGACACGATAAAAAGTGCTTACCCAGTGGCGACAGCCTTATGTAAACACGACCAACTGTGAGGAACGACAGAACAATTCAAACGACATTAAAATCAAATCTATTCTGAGTGAAGAAATTACAGCACCATTAATCAAACTATGCGAGACAGTGAAATAAAAACGGCAAATCAAGTTAATGTCCAATCGAAAGGGTTATACAAAAAATCTCCTTCTACATTATGGGATTTTATACTTTATTGCATTTTGTGGGACTAATTGTGTAGACTATATTTTAGTTAAAAACCATTAACATGAGAAGAGAAATTTGAACGCAAGGTAGGTTAACGACCTGACCAGACAAACTTCCCTGAGCCCTATGGTTATAACCTATGACAAGACCCAAATCAGTTCACTCTGTTGGGAGAAAACTGTTATCCCTATACATAGTGCAAGGGACATAAAATAAAATAAAAGGTCAAAGGCCCTAGGTACTGTAAGTGCAGATATCACGTCTCCTGCTGGATTATAAGGCACATTACATCTGTGGAAAATGGAAAACACCAAACCTCAGCCAGTCTACCCGGTGTGCCCCTGTAGACTATGCAGGTATGACTTCGGTAACCTGAACTCAGTTACTCGATCTGGATTGATTCTCTCAAAAGGTTTTACCAGCAACTTGCACTCAGGACTAGACTCTAATACTGTCACTAATGTCAGTTTACAGATTGTACCAGAGATTCACAATGAATTAACAGAGCTGAATGTAAGACAGGGTAAAGTGTTTGTCAAAATAGGGAATAGAAATAGGAAAGACACTCCTAGTTAAAAGATCAGAAGAAACAAAGACAATTTAATTAGTTATACTTGTCACAACCTTACAACTGCAACCACAGTCTTTCTCACATTCTAAAACAAACACACTCTCTTTTTTATTTTTTATTTTATTTAACCTTTATTTAACCAGGTAGGCAAATTGAGAACACGTTCTCATTTACAATTGCGACCTGGCCAAGATAAAGCAAAGCAGTTCGACACATACAACAACACATAGTTACACATGGAGTAAAACAAACATATAGTCAATAATACAGTGAAAAAAAAATAAGTCTATATACAATGTGAGCAAGTGAGGTGAGATAAGGGAGGTGAAGGCAAACAAATATATGTATAAATAAATAAAATTCAAAAGGCCATGAGGCGAAGTGAGTACAACAAGCAAGTAAAATAAAAACTAAAAAACACTGGAATGGTTGGTTTGCAGTGGAAGAAAGTGCAAAGTAGAGACAGAAATAATGGGGTGCAAAGGAGCAAAATAAATTAATAAATAAATACAGTAGGTAAAGAGGTAGTTGTTTGGGCTAAATTGTAGATGGGTATGTACAGGTGCAGTAATCTATGAGCTGCTCTGACAGCTGGTGCTTAAAGCTAGTGAGGGAGATAGTGGTTTCCAGTTTCAGAGATTTTTGTAGTTCGTTCCAGTCATTGGCAGCAGAGAACTGGAAGGAGAGGCGTCCAAAGGAAGAATTGGTTTTGGGGGTGACTAGAGAGATATACCTGCTGGAGCGCGTGCTACAGGTYGGTGCTGCTATGGTGACCAGCGAGCTGAGATAAGGGGGGACTTTACCTAGCAGGGTCTTGTAGATGACCTGGAACCAGTGGGTTTGGCGACGAGTATGAAGCGAGGGCCAGCCAACGAGAGRGTACAGGTCGCAGTGGTGGGTAGTATATGGGGCTTTGGTGACAAAACAGATGGCACTGTGATACCCTACTCAATAAATTGGATGCAGTCTATTGGAGGCTATTTTGTAAATGACATCACCGAAGTCGAGGATTGGTAGGATGGTCAGTTTTACAAGGGTATGTTTGGCAGCATGAGTAAAGGATGCTTTGTTGCGGAATAGGAAGCCAATTCTAGATTTGACTTTGGATTGGAGATGTTTGATGTGGGTCTGGAAGGAGAGTTTACAGTCTAACCAGACACCTAGGTATTTGTAGTTGTCCACATATTCTAAGTCAGAGCCGTCCAGAGTAGTGATGTTGGACAGGCGGGCAGGAGCAGGCAGCGATCGGTTGAAGAGCATGCATTTGGTTTTACTTGTATTTAAGAGCAGTTGGAGGCCACGGAAGGAGAGTTGTATGGCATTGAAGCTCGCCTGGAGGGTTGTTAACACAGTGTCAAAAGAAGGGCCAGAAGTATACAGAATAGTGTCGTCTGCGTAGAGGTGGATCAGAGAATCACCAGCAGCAAGAGCGACATCATTGACATCATCTTTCCAGTCATTCAATGGGTATATTTATGTTTTTGAGGGGGGGGACCTCCTCTGGGTAACAACGTTACAGCACTCCCTCCAAGGTTATGATGTCACACGTGGCTCCTTCCACTGGGCGTGTCCTTGACAGGTGAGCGTGGTCTGCTGCACTGGTTTGATTGATAGAAGGTGTGGCCTATGGAGTGAGAGCTTGCCCTGGAGTGGACTGAGGAGGAGGAGCTACTGTCAGTGGAGAGAGCGGTCTCTACAACAGGGTTTCCCAAACTCGGTCCTGAGGCCTCTCCTGGGTGCACGTTTTGGCTTTTGCCATAACATTAGACAGCTGATTCAAATAATCAAAGCTTGATGATGAGTTGGTTATTTGAATCAGCTGGGGGAAAAAACAACATGCCCCCAGGGGGGTCCAGGACCGAGGTTGGGAAACCCTGGTCTAGAAGAAGGGGAGTGTCCTTCATGGGGACTGTGTGTTTTGGGGACAAAGTCTCTTTTGTGACCAGAGGCTCTTTATGTCAGTGTTTCTTGTCTCTATGGCTGCCTCTGTCATTGTCATTGTCCCTTCTGTCTTTGTAGCTGTCTTGGCCTGTGTTGCTATCTTAGTCTTAAAGATGGACACAAAAGAGACAAAAGTTCTCGGCTGTCTCTATGATTGTCTTTGTCCCTGTGTCCCCTGTGGTCTTTGTATTCCCAATTGTCTCTGGGTGGTGTCCTGCCCCCTACTATTTGATGTCTGTTCTCCTGAGTGGCCAGCAGGGCGGCGCTGTGGAACGGTGTTGAGCAGGAAACGCTTGTTAGTGCTGCGCAGCGGATACTTCATCCTGAAAGACAGTTGAACCAAAGTTAACACTGCAAAGCCAGCAAGGCCTTCGATATGAGCCAGTAACTTTGACACCGGTCTGTCCGGGTCAGTCATACCTTGTCAAGAGTCAAATACATTCTGCATTGAAAGCCAAACACCCATAACAGATCCTTTACCAGATCCTTTGCTAACACATCCCACTCACCAGCCTGCTGGACCCATGGTTTCTGCTTGCACCCAGCCCTATTGGTCTCCTTCAACAGCTCATCCAATGCACGTCTACATGAAACATGGGGAGAGAGAGAATACCTGACCACTGTGACTGACCCAAACTTAAGGAAATCTTTGACTATGTACAGACTCAMTGAGCATAGCCTTGCTATTGAGAAAGGCCGCCGTAGGCAGACCTGGCTCTCAAGAGAAGACAGGCTATGTGCACACTGCCCACAAAATGAGGTGGAAACTGAGCTGCACTTCCTAACCTCCTAATGACCATATTAGAGACACATATTTCCCTCAGATTATACAGACCCATAAATAATTTGAAAACAAATCCATTGTTGATAAACTCCCATATCTATTGGGTGAAATAACACAGTAGCAAGATTTGTGACCTGTTGCCACAAGAAAAGTGCAACCAGTATAGAACAAACACCATTGCAAATACAACCTATATTTATGTTTATTTATTTCCCTTTTGTACTTTAACTATTTGCACATCATTACAACACTGTATATAGAAATATGACATTTAAATGTCTTTATTCTTTTGGAACTTTTATAAGTGTAATGTTTACTGTTAATTTTTTATTGTTTATTTCACTAAGTATTTATTTATTTCACTTGCTTTGGCAATGTAAACATATGTTTCCCATGCCAATAAAGCCCTTAAATTGACATTTAATTGAGAGAGAGCAAGAGGGAGACATTGACATATAAATGGTGGTAAAAAGGGAGAGTAGAGAAAGAGGAGAATAAAAAGTGAGAGAAAAACAGCAGAATGGAAAGCAGAGAGGGAGAGGCATTACAGCAACAGTAACTTAGAGGTACCTCATGTGTCCTGGGTTGACCTGCTGACTCAGTAGTATCTTGTCTCAGTGGGAGAAACTGTTATAGCTGCCCTTTGACCACAGACAAGTGCGCACAGGATCTCTCATGCACGCACATTATTTTACTATCAATGGTGCACACACACATCAATCTCTATTCTCACTGTATCTCTCCTCCCCCAAACTTTGAATTTCCAGCAGCTGCGACCCAAAAATAACACCCTACTTGTTTGGTTTTACATTACCTTGCTGAATCTCTCAACAACAATTCAGTCGCTAAGTGAGATTTAGTTAGTAATGCTACAATTGATTGAATAACAGTACAACATAACTAGCTAATCATTTACAAGCATAACATGAATAGCAATCGACCTAGCTGCTGGAAAACAATTAACTACAATTTAAATAGCATAATAAATCCCCTTGACATAGCTAGCTATAGTAGCTAGATTGCCTTTTAAAACACCGATAAAATTCACATCAAGCAAGAAAAAATCATACTGGCAGTAGGATAGATTATAATATAGTTATCCAACTCGCCACCATCTGCCATGGTGTAGTGATCACTGTAAAAAAAAAAAGCAAATTAATAGTGCCAATGCTAGCTAATGATTATTTATGAACATTTCTGTTTACTTCTCCTCCACGGGGGCCTTCGAGCAAGCACCTCACAAACCTTACGTAAAATCAGTGCAGTGCCTTACGTAAAATCAGATTTCATTATGTAAAATAACAGAAAGAATGACATAAAAATGACATAAAAACACACACATTATGTTGACATACATTATAACAGTAAAGACGTAGTCCAAAATAAAAAATAAATGGCTACATTTATTTTCCGTAGTTGGTTTCGATCAGGCATGAAATGAAGCCTCTAATTTCATTTTTAGATTGGCATTGCGAGACCCCGCCCCCATCTCCTTGACTGACTGCTGGAACAGAGCAGTGGGCGGGTGCTTCACCGCAAACGGGGGCGTTTATGTGCGGCTGCTGCCGTTCGTCTTCTTGCGGTGAATGTGTGATCGAGGTCCGGTAATTGTCCCCTCTCGGGGRCAGAGTTCTCTGCACCAAGGAGAAGCCGGAATAGGTAATATAATGCATGTATTCTGCTCACACATCTTGCTCACACTATAACGATGTCTATATAGCTTTATTGAACTCGCTATTGTCTGTCCATGAGCCATCTATCTCCGCGCTATTCCACGGACGGAGAAGGAAGGGAGGGGGGAATCTGACAATCAGACAGACACTCCGGCTGGTTCGCTCACCAGCCCAAATGATAAGAATTGTGTTACTGTCATCTAAACCATTATATGATGCCTTTGAAATGGGGCAGTGAATGAAATGGGTATACTGCAATTTGAATAGATAGCCTTTGCGATATGCATTTTTTTCTCCCCTTCATAATAAGTCATTATTTTAGTCCGCTTTTTACAATTGCTATTCTACACATTGAAACGAATCATGAAGTGAAAATTGCACCTTGAAGTTGTATTGCTTTTTGCAAAGAATTCCAAGAGGATTAGGCTCTTGAAAGTCATGGTAGTGGTATTTTGCACAGGGATTGTCGTTTTATTAGCCTACTACCTTATTAATTAACGTGATCAACTGTACCAGAGGGCAAGAAGACATCGCGTTTCTCCCTTGTCTGGCATGCAGATTGTTGTTGCCTAAATGTTATAGCCAAGGCCTATCCATTTATTTGGGTAGGCAACAGGACAGACGTCATCTTCTTTGTGCATTATCCGGTGCATTTCATTTGTGCATTAGTCGCTGTAGGCAGTGACAGCTGCAACGCCTTGTCTGCTACTGGTATCAATAGAGAGAGCATGGGAAAGCAAGCCTTTGGAATAACAATACAATAACATGGTGGCCATAAGGCGCCGTGTAACACAGCAAAGACAATGACACACACACACACGCACGCACGCACGCACACAATTTGAGAGAGATAAGTGCTGTTCTGGGAAAATAATATAAGATCCTGTGCTGCCTAGAAGCTATTAAATATTTCTCAGTCTTATGTAATGCCGCACAGTATTTAATGACATTTGCTGCTGCAATCCAATGATGTTGAAAGTAAGATCATATTTAAGTGCTCTTGTAACTGCTGTAAAGTGCTGGCAGAAGGATGCACACAGAGGGCGAGAGATAGAGACAGGCAGAGAGAGGGAAAGAGAGACATCAGAGAGAGACAGGCAGAGAGAGAGAGACAGAGAGGAAGAGAGAGTGAGAGAGAGAGGGAAAGAGAGASAGAGAGAGAGACATGGGGGGAATGAGAGAGATCTAACTTAGAGGCTGCATTAGCATTGCATTTCAAACTCATTCACAGTAGTGGCTGAAAGACACTGCACTCACCCACAAAATCATACCCCAAGAGCATCCACTGTGTGTGTACATGTGCGTGTGCGCGTGTGTGTTTGCGTGATAAAATTATGTCAGATCTTTGTTATGGGAACAGAGGAGCCTTGTGTCCACATGAATAATGCATCTCCAGCTGCAGGATAGACACAGGCAGGCACACACACAC